>NC_092427.1:12681497-12984527 GCF_036169615.1 Heliangelus exortis
AGATATTTTTAAGTAATCATGGTTCAAAATGAGGGGGAGTTACATCCTCTATATCTCTAAGATTTTTGAAACCACATTATAACCCACTGGTTGCATGTGTAGTTTTATGACAAATATAAACTTCCTGTGTGGCTCTCAAAGTTAAAACCAGCTAAAAAAATAATTTTTTTTTTCAATTATTAAGAAAAACCTCAACACAATTAAAAAGATTATATATATATACACTCCTTGTAATCTAGGACCAGTGGGTGGCTTCTGGTTTATATGTTGTTGGTTTTCTTCAAAGATGAAATACCATGAAGCACGACAGGCAGAGCCTTTGCAATAAAAGATTATTTCTTTTTCCCCCTCTATAGTCAGCTTTGGGTCCGTTGTCCTTATCTCAGAGACAGCTCAAAACATAATTTTCCAGCCTCTGCTAGAAAGCAGCCTCCAGCTCCAGAAAGGCCCAGGTCTCAGAGGCTGGTCATGGTGGTTTGGACAGGATAGGTACCAGCACCCCCACGCACTCCTGCATTCTTCACATTGCGTTCATGGACAAAGGCAGTGTACTGGGTGAGCTGGGTGTGCTGGGGATGCTGGGTGTGCTGGGGATGCTGGGTGAACTGGGCATGCTGGGTGAGCTGGGCATGCTGGGTGAGCTGGGCATGCTGGGTGCATGGTCCCTCTGCAGCACGGGTCCTCGTCGGGGCCCACGCGTCCCACAGGATTCCACCATGTTGACAGCGGTCGGCAGCGTCAAAGGGCCTGGATTATTGGGGAGTGGGAGGGGGCACAATTAGTAAACAGGTGGAGATGAGAGAGAGAGGGCAGAAAAAGTAAAGCAAAGGGAAAGACAAGAAGATTGATGTGAAAAGGCAAGGGAAAAGGGCATTGCTGGAAGGTAAATACTGGAGGAACGAGGCATGCAAGTATACGTGTACATGATGACACTGTCAAATAAACTCCTTTCCTGCTCAGTATCATGCACATTTTTGCAGAAGTCTGAAATGACAAGTGAGGCTCTCTCACGTGTACATTATCTACACATAATAAATGAAAAGCACTTAATTTTTCAAAGCACTTCACAAAACTGAGCAAGAACCATGCATATTTTACAGATGAGAGAAAAATAATGTGATAGAGGCAAAGACATCTCAAGTATTCAAGCCCATGTTATTTGCAGGAAACTGGAAGAGTTTAAGTGGCAGCTTTAAATGTACACCTGAAACAGGCAACTGTAAGCAACACCAATTTTCAAAGTGTCAGGGGAAAGTGTAGTTTTTTAAAAAGTTTAAAAAAAGAAAAAAGAAAAAAGGAGAAAATAGAAACTCAAAGGGAAGAGCTTTACTGTGCAGGAGCAAACAGCAGAGTGTATACAAATAATGCACAATATATCTAAGGGATTAAGTACTACAGAAGGAGGTGACTAGCTACAGCTTGACTAACATAAAAATGTCATTTGGAAAAAGAACCATTTTTTTAAAAAAGCAACAACCCTGCTTTCTAATTTTGCATATGAAGGCAGAGTGGTTCATAAATTTTAAATTTTGAATTCTCAAAAGCAAACCTACAGGAACTGCAGGTGTGCTGTGCACAATCACAGATAGTTTACACTGCAGCTGGAATAAAGTTCTCCAAAAGCTAGAACGAGGAGCAGGAGAGAACATTAAACACTTTAAACAGTGACTCGTAAAACCTTTTTATTTGGAAGCCCTTAGCTAGAAAACTGTAAGGGTTTAAGGCACAAGCATCTCCAAAGCATTAGGGATAAGCAATTTACTAAACCGGTTAAATTTTAAAAGACTTCAAAAATGGACAAATATTCATTGTTTGTCTTGTGCTAGGATCCTTCACTGATATGTTTTGGGAGAGGCTGAGGTGAAGTATAGTCAGGTATCAAAAAAAGTGCTTGGAAAAAGGCTCTCATGAACTACTCAAGCAAGGAAATCCCTAAAACAAGCATGTTCCTTCAGTTTGATGTAAAATTCTTTTATTCAATGACCCAAATCTAAGCTAAGTGGAAAAGTTCTTGTTGTTCATCCCCCAGCTCAAATTCCACCTTCTCATGTTCCAGAAAGCCTGGTTTAACACTCCCAGCCCTGCCAGAACAGCCAAGCAGCCAGTGCAGGAGCTGGAGATGACACATGTTAAGGCAGGGAAGCAGAAAAACATGCAGGATTCACAACAGCAGTGAATTATTAATGCCCAGAGATAGTCCTCCTTTAGAAAAGAGAGAGGATTTATGTAAAGGTCACCCATGTGGAAATTCAGAGATTTGTTTGCTTTGTGAAATATGCTAAGAAAGTGATGGGTGAATTCTGAAGGCTCCAATCCTCAACATTGATTATATTATTTTCACTTTAATGTAAACAGTTATGTGAAAGCTGCATCCACTGGCAGCCAAAAAAAAAAAAAAAAAAAAAAAAGACCCTACATTTTTGTAGACCTTTGTCTCCTGTCCTATCTTGACACAGAAACAGCTTCTTGAGAGCAAACTAGAGTTAGAAAGACACTGATTGTGTTTTAGACTTCTCAGCCTTTCAGCCAATATTCCAGGACATTCTCAGACTATGCAGACCAGTACAGTTTTGCTGTGCTGGCACTTTTACAGGAATGGAGCAAAATTAAAATAATAGTAATAAAAAACCCTTCTTGTTTGGCAAAGTACTTTCTACAGGCTGGCACAATTGCCTTTGGCAGCTGCAGCATTAACATTTTAAATTAAAGGAAACATTGACATTAGGAAAGGATCTAAGCTGTGAGGTAGCCAATACAGGCATCTGCCAAGCCTGAGTACAGGAACTACGAGGTCGGGACCTTACTTCTAAACCCCTTCACAATCTTAATATCTACAAAATCCCCAGTCCAAAAGATTTTGGTGTTCTCAACAATCTTTGGCAAACTCTCTATAAAAGGAGACTATTTTTCTGACAGAAAGCAAAGATAATTCATGCAGAAACAGGCCAATTAAAGACAGTAGCAGTTGAGGAGAGATCTTGTTAGCAACACCGAGACACCAAGACTTGGAGACGCAATTGGCACGTGTCAGCCCCCACCACAAATATGGATGTTCTGGCAATTACATTAACCTAACCCCAATTCCCATCTAGGAAGCCAGAATGAAGCCCAATTGCTGACTCAGCTCCAAACTGTTGTCTTCTTCCTACAGCTGGATTTGCCCTTTCTTACAGGCAGTAGTGTTTCCAGTGAACACATTAAAACCTCCTTGCCAGAAGACAACTGTCTCTAATAATTATGATACATCCCTAAGAAACGTAACACACAGGCAGTACAAGCATTGCACTCTTGACTAAAGTGCATCAGTTGCCAAGAAGCTTGTTTGTTTCCTTTTTGGAGTACTGTTTTGGGTTACATGCAGGTATATTTTACATTCACTCCCACTCTTCCACAGAAAGGCTACATCCTGCAGCAGCTGGCATGGAAGCTTAAGTTCCTAGACAATGTTAATACAGATAGGCTCAAGTTCCTAATCCTCAAACAGGTATACCAAGACCAAAACTCAAACAGATTGGCTAGAGAGTCCTCTCTGCTTCTGAACAAAAGCAGCAGAACTTCAATAACCAACAGAAGGCTTGCAAGTACTAGCAAGGATGCCAGCACAAATCAGATACCCAAGAAGAGCTGTTTGGAGCAAGAGTCAAACACTTCCAACAAAGGAAATACCAGTTCCCAGAAGGCCTCTTGCAATTAGATCAAAAGAATAAAACCAAAACTATATTGAGAATGCTGAAGAATAAAGAAACCACCACCTTTCACCCACCACCACGGAAGGAATCGAGCGATCAACAGGATCTCACCATAGACAAGCACAGATTTCAGATACTAGACAAATCAAGGGCAAAAGAAAGAAAAACAGCATTGATCATATGTTCTGATTGAAACATCAATAAACGCAAGACATAAAGCAGAATTACCATCCCCCATTTATAATCCAAAGCCCATAATATTAAAAGTCTTTCCTCAGTAAGATTTATTAAAGTACATTTGTAATTGAACTCTTGGAAATGGATATAATCTACTTTTAAGAAACACTGAAGCAAAGGAGGTTCATATGCCTGACAACAGGAGAAGGATCTTTCCCCTTGAGGGCTAAAACTGCTTAGGATAAGAGCTTTTGTGCCTCCAGCTCCATTCCATTATTTACTCTTCTAGGATAATCCATGCTAACTCTAAATGCACAAGAGCTGAAAAAGCTGAGACAATGTGTGCATAAGTAAGGGGCTGATAAACATAATTTTGGTTTTGAAATAGCTTTGCAATCTAGAATTACTTTAAGAAAAGATATATTACATGTACATCTATCTTAAAACAAATCATCATTGTTTTTTGAGATGAGTCCAATGCATAAAACAAATACTCTGATTACATTAAATCAAAGCTCTTATCTTCAGCATATGTAATTTTCCTCAAGCTCTCATTCTCCCCAAGACAGTAACAAAAATCAGCTTTCTCATTTCAAAATGTTCAAGAGATTCACAACAATACAAGTTTACAAGGTTCTGCACTTTGTTAAGGGTCAAGTTAAGTCTGCAGGGCCCTTGATACCAAGAAGAGGGTTAGAAGGAATATTACGGCAAATTGGGAGGACCCAGCTTTCTCCAAGACTTGAAAATGCTGTTCCTGATTTAATAATTTCTTCAGCCTCATAGGAAATTTTCTTTTGGTTGGAAGCGACTTATCTTGTTGTTCTCACCTCCCCACACCACATTCACAGCAACAAACCAGCTGCACCATCACTAAATTGACTGTCAAGTCATGTTAAAGATATAATGATGATAGCTAACTGAAGTGCAGAGAAAGAAACAGCCACTTGAATAATGCAGAAGCAAGAAAAATCCATTTTCCCAGCAAAGCAGAACATACCACTTCTTGTCTTGCTGGCTGGCTCCTGGGCTCCTTGGGAGGTTTTCTATTTCCACCAAGACTGGGGCAGAAGGAATTGCTGTCAGGACAGGTAGATTTGGCTTTGCATTCCAGCTCTTAGGAGACAAAATATAAACAAATAAGTTACTAAACAAACATTAGCAAAGTGATGACACATGGCACTTAACAAAACAGATCACCACTTCTCTTTAAGAACAAACCTAAAGCAATGCTCTTGCCTTTCATTACTTCCACAGCACTTGACACCTATGCCAAGTCTTTTCCAATACTGCAGTACTGGGATCACAACAAATCCAAGGCTGCTCAAAGATTTCAGTGAAAAGCTACGTCCTGCTGTGTCCTTTTTAAATTCCTGCAGTGAAACTCCCCTTTGGTAAGTAACTCTGCAATAACAACTGCACCTTTGAGTTGCCACTTGAAACACAACTGCTCCTGAAAAATATTAAGTCCATTTGCATGGAAGGCAAGAGGCTGGGCAGAACAGCTATCTATGTATCAGTTGAGTTTTATCTTTTTAAAATCACATTCCTGTTTCCAACAGTGTGTGACCCTTTCAGTTGCACCCTACATCTGAAATACTCCAGAGAGGAAAACAGGGTCTTTCCAAATTCCAAGTCCTGTTTTTTTTGATACTCAGAAAGAGAGCTGCCTGACACTTAGGACCCTTTTCAGTGAAACAAGGCACTCTGTGTACAAGTACTGAGAGGCTAGCGTCTCTCATTTCTTTATCAAACTCAAAGAAGTAAATTTTTCATAAAAACAGACTCTTCAGTTTACAGATGCCTTCCCTTCTTTCAGAGAAAAGAACACTGTAACCAGAACTCAACACAGAATTAATATGCTTTGCATAACTCTCACAAACAGGTATTCCATGTACCTATGAAAATCCTTATCTATGAATAGCCTAGTTTCCACAGGACTGGGGAATGGGGTAATCTTCCTTACTCCAGTTAAATTAAGCTATTATCCTCCTCATAAGTAAGTAGTAATTTCTTGGTATATTGTTAACTAACCATTTGTAAGTTTCTATTTGTCAGTCACTGGATTTTAAGAACTAATAATGAAATTCTCAAATACGTTGAAATACATGAAAACTGATTTCAAAAAGAATAATAGTCCTTACTTGTGATCCATTGGTTTGGTTGTTAACAGCATGGTTTGCAGTACTGAAAGACAAAAAGAATTTAAATCAAAATCAGATCAGCAAACTTTTTGCAGACTAGCAGAACTACAAGGATTTTCAGAAAGAAACACAAAACCTAACAAAGATCTTTGCAAAGTACTTCACTGTACACAAAAGAAAACTTAGAAGACTTGTACTAGGTCAGCTGCACTATTCTAGGCAGCTATGTAACTACAGATACCACACTATTTTTCTTTACTCAAGCTGTAGTTTGTCTGTAGTTCATCTGGTTTCTCCTCTTCCTTTCCTAAACCAGTTCAGCTTCAAAAGTCTGCCCAATACAGCAGTAAGGTGGGGCACTTTTGAGAACAAAACCAATATAATTTCAGTTAAACAATGAGCAAAATGTAACATTGTTGAAAACTCACTCGCTGTAGATGCTATGTTTGTTCCATAACTAGGATTCTTCTGATTTGAAGTTGCATATCACAAAGTTTATCAGAAAAAATCACTAGTTTCTTCTGCATACAACATCCAGTGGACTGAATTACTGCTTTAATCTTACAAGCAGACACTCAAAATTTACGTGTACAGCATCTCAACACAGCATTAATAACAATTTTCTATTTCATTTATTAAATAAATTAAATAAGACCCATATCCTTATTTCTGATTATTTCTGAATTTGCACAAGGCAACATTTTACATTTTCAATAGACTTAAAAGCATTAAACTTGACTCACAGGAATTACACATTATCAATCTCTTGCAAAGAAAACCTTTTTCCAGACATCTAATCTTAAAAAAAAATGTTTTCAGTCTTCTAGGACCCATTGATCTCTTGATTTACAGTCTGAAAAACAGCTATTCAACCTGGCAAGCTGACAATTCAAATAGATTTCTGTATCTATTTCAGTGTTTCTTTAGAATTATTTTACTTGAACATCATAATGTGTTCCACCAAACAAGCTGCTCCTTGTCTGTTTCCCAGCTTCACAAAACTTGATTGAGAGGCTGTGGAGGTTACCACAAAACAGCTCACCTTTAACAGAAATATTCAGGAATGCCTTCTGGGTAGCACATTCCCTTGTGCTGAGTTAACACCAAAGAGGGAAACTGCATACATCTTTCATGAAGTATTTCAATTAGCAACTCTCCAGTGTAGAGTTTCAGAAATGGCATAGATTGTTCTGGAGACCAACATAACAGTGCCACACCTAGGTGCAGATCAGAAGACTGCTGGCTTATCAGAAGGAGAAACTGCACATGAAGTTTCTCTTCCCACTCTCAGAATGACCTAAGCAGCATGAAACTCAAAGGCCATGACAACACAGCATGACGAGAGTGCTAATTAATCAGGCAGTCATGCTTTGCATGCAAAGGTTCTCTAAGCATTTAAATGACATCCAGTGTTGAAGAGTACTTCCTCATTTCATTAAAAAAAATATATATTACAATATAGAAGGTTGCAAATAGAGAGACCCCCACCACAGTAACTGCAGCCTTGTCCTCACACTTCCTAGACTTCCCCTCCCATGAAAGAATCAACCCTGCTGCTACACAAACAGCAAGCACATGGAGGTGTTAAATGTTCTTGTTCTGAAATGTTGTTTTGACATTTTTTACCCAGCCCCTCTCTGTCATGATGCTTGTCATCTCTGAGTACCTGCTTTTGTAAAACCATTTGGTGATGGACAGAAAGAAGAACTGAGTGACCCTGGTTCTGTTGGTATCAGGTAATAATTTTTAGCCTGATCTCCTCTCTTCCCTTAAGGAAGGGTATGAAGGTTGTATGGCTTGGATTCATGTGGGAATTTCACACTGCAACAGTAAGTACAAACCTACACGTGCAGAAAGACTCTAGGTAAAGAAGCAGAGAACCAAAAGGCCCCACTCTAAATTGGTGAACACAAGTAATTTAGTATTAATATAGAAACATTAACAGTACAGAATATACAACCATCAAAATACTGCAAACACTTATTTTACTGTAATTTTCCCCTGTCTCTGAACTTCACTTGATGATGTATCAGTCACTTAGCCAGAGCAGGCAGGTCTGAAAGGGGAGCTCCTCACTTGCTTTTACCTGATCACTTGACATGGCAGCACACAGAACAGCTCATATCCAACAAGAATCATAGCCAGCCATAAACAAACCTCTTTACCTGCTAGTAAGCAGGTCTAGCAAAAGCTGCAATACGACAGCAACACAGGAGCTTTGCTTTGAACAGCTGGTGTTATGTAAAGCAAACAAACAAAACCCACAGCAAAACCACAATTAAGAGTTTAAGGCACTCTACATTTAACTAATAACCTCCTTCTGCATACACGTGCACAAGCACAGGTGGCAAACATCAAAGAGAAATTTAAATACAGGAATGCATCTTACCTTGTTTCTTCAAGTTTAGCAGTATGTGCTGCAAAAACAGAAAGTGTTAATTAAAATTTAATTTGTAATTAGATTAACAGTTAAATATTATATATTATTAATAAAAACAGTTTACCACGGCTTAAAAGTAGACAACTAAAGGAGCAAAAGCTGCACGTATCCCACGTATATAATGTGTGACAAACAACATTCTAAATTGAAAAAATAAACGAAAAAATAAACGAAAAAAAATATTTGAGAGCAAACCAAAGAATTGGATTTAAGCAGGTATCTGAAAGTGTGCATGGGGGTTATGCTTAACCTATGCAAGAGTCATGAAAAGGCCTTGGGTTGTAACAACAGAGTGTGCCTCTGAAGAGCAACAAAAAAAATCTAGTGTCAAAAATTTCAAATTTGATTAATGAATTTCAAATATTATCATTAATAATATCACTGTTTCCTGGGTCCAAGTTTTCCACCTTCATGCAGAAGTCTATTGTACAATACTTGTGGGTGTTTTACCTGCTAGGTAAGCTAGACAATCTTTTTCTGACAAATACATGTGGTCTCCCCAAAGAGTCAAAAAAAACCTAATTTTGAAAATTCAAGAGGAAGGCAAATAGCTACAGAAAAAATCCTACACTTCGTTTAAAAGGTATAATTACTTAAGTCTCACAGTGGATTTTACTTCTCAAAGAGGAATGTCAATAATAATTTACCTTTCATTTGTAGTGTTCGTCTTGAATATCTCTTGCTGGGTCTTCTTTCAAAGGATGCTGATCTCCTGGCTTTGTTGGTCTTGGTAGTTTGGTATTCTGTTTTCCCACTAAGAATGCCATCAAAAAGTAAAAAAACCAATAAAATAAATCACTTTTATTAGCAAAAATATGGACACTGCCCATCAAAATATCACATTTCTATTTTAAATACTTTGTTTAATTAACTAATTTTAGTTGGTTTTGTGTTATTTTTTTTAATCCCAAAATTAACACCTCAGAAAGCCTTTCACAAAACATGGGATGGAGTTTTACAGACATCCTAATCTTCATGCCATTGCTGCAAGACTCAGAGCTGAAGCAATGACTCCTTAAACATTACATTGCTGAAAAAGCACATTTACTTTGTGTATTTCTGTTGTGGTCACACTTTTGAGGTTGAAAATTCTAGGAAAGAGCAAAGCTTAAGGCATGTTGCCAAAGGTCATAAAGAAAAGGGGTAATAGGACTGTAAAACAGCATCTCTGGAACAGATGCTCTTGTTACCAGGCAAGTCTTTTCTCTGCAATTTGGCCAGACTCTGCCATCAAAGCAGTAGCAGCCTCATGTTCTGCTGATTCCTTTGTACCACTGACCCTTTCTGAAGCAGACTAGAGGGCTTTGCTCAAGCTGCTGGAAAAAGTAGCAAAGTTTATGCATGCTGCCTCCCAGGCACAACCCATCCCCTTTGCACATGTTCTCACCAACACTGGTGAAGAAACTGACAGCATCCTGCAGACTCATCTGGGACCTGGTGCCACCTGTATATCTGTTACATGCATAGGTAGTGTTTGACATGGAAATAGCCATTAATGTGGGCTTGTTAAGTCCTAGTATCACTCAGTCAGGAACTCAGGCATCAAAGGCTTGCAGTGTCCTCAGCTGTGCAAGTCAAGTATCCATACTCTAACTCTATGGTGCATTTTTAAAAGATGTTCAAGATGGAGCAATCCACTAACACAGTATAATATATATGTTACATAAGGAACATAAACCTTGAGAAATCTTTGGTTTCCTACTGCACAGACCAAAATCACCTAAAGATAAATCAGAAAACGCAGGGGGAAAAATCCACGTGATTTAACAGAACCAATAAAGCAACTCGCCCACCTTGCAAGTTCCATTGCTCTACATGTCCTAGGTGAACCATTACCAAGCTCCCTCCTGTTTCCACTCATGATCCAGGAAAAACAAGCAATGACAGAAGATACGTGCTAGATGGCAGATGACACTGACCTGTATCGGAACCGGGATCCTAACCTAATGAAGCCCGAGCGGCTCGAGCTTTTTTGGACAGGACCTCGGAGCCGGAAGAAGGCGTGATGTTCCACTGCACATTTCCACAGGTGTTTGCAGGCTTTGGGATGATCCAGTCTAAAGACAAACGTGTGCTCCTGCTCCTTTCCCTTAAAGCACACAAAGCACACTGACAATTTAGAAGGGACTCGAATAAGCTACAATTCAATGCTAATCAAGGGCAATTTGGGTTTTTATGAATACTGAAATATACGTTAAAAAATATTTAAAGCAGAAAAGGTTTAAAAAAATATTTTCAAAAGGTTTAGTGAGCTGCTGCTCCATTATGTGAAGCTGAAAAAGGGCTACAGCCCTTCTATTTAACAAGTCAACCCTCTGAGTAACAACAAATTAAAGACATAATTAACACAGGAAGATCCTTCTCAATGAGGCTAACATGGTCTCATTTCCAAATCTGATCTCCTGAAATTACCAATGCTCACATTTTTATCATGTCAGCTCCGAGCAATTTCTTCCCATGGGAACAATTCTGGCACCCGTTTAAGGAATTCATTCCACTAAATGTGCTACCTAACCTTTTCTAAAATTTCTTTGTACAGTGTACACTCTTTCCAAATAATGTGGTCTACACTATGACCATTTCACAAGGTCCCTTCTAAAAAAAAGACTAAAACCACATTTATTTTATACTTAAGTCCCTTTTCATTCCTCTCCTCCCCAATTAACAACCAAAAATCTTGAAAGGCATCCATGTTAATTCTCAAAATTTAAAGAGAGATCAGGAGTATGTAAATTAGCACTGTACATTAACACTGACATGTAACTAAACACATAGTTATCTACCTGTTCATCATCTTCAACAACAACTAGAGTGAGTTTGTTCTTCTTGAAGTCAAGCCTTGTTATCTTTGGCCTACAAGATGAACAGAAAGGTAGGTGAAGTAACTCGTAGTAATTCAGAGGTATGCTCGACATTATGGTCTAAGCCTTTCTACCAAGTTTTTTTTTCCTATTTTTGAGCGTGTTTTAAGTTTGTGCTGTTGGGTTTGGTTATACTGTGGATTCTGTGTATTACTTCAAAATTTAACATTTAATTAGAAACCTTAAAGATAAGAAGTCAGCAACCTCTAGAGATAATTCTATCAGAACTTTATATAGTAATCACTTGAACTAAATCAAACTCCACCCAAGCATTCCTGCTTGCCTACTCTTCCACAGCTCACAAAACTGAAGCTGGAAAGTCACAAAGGCAGGCCAAACTAATTCTGCTTTATTAAAGAGATGTAAATCACTGTACAATATACAACAAATCAATTCTTATGAGGACTCTCTTGCAGGAAATTCCAGCCAAAGAGCAAACATGAACATGACATGACACAAAAATGCAACCACTTTACCCCCTGCCTGTCAAAAAGATACCCAGAACTGGCAATGGAGAGACAAGACACACAAACATTTCTGCTACAAATTGAGGGGTTTTCTGAGAAGTTATAAAATTGGACTAGGCTAGAAGGTTCTCCATCTCATGTCTTATGCATTGTAAAGCCCTGCAAAAATCCATCAGAATCCTTTTAAGAAACCATGGGGTGTTACTCAGGTACCTGAAAGATAAAGAAGCACATGCTCATACAAAAACTATAGGAAGCTCTATATCTCTCCTGACTAATATATAGATCTGATTTGGCAGAAGGTGGTTCTTTGTGTTTAATTAGTCCTTATTGATGGGCAGAAAGGGGTATTTCTGCCCTTTACTAGGCACAAACAGACATTTTCTTAATGAAAAGCCTGCCCAGATTACATGGAAAACTCCACTTCTACTGCTGTTTCTGCCTGTTTTTCAACAGTAAGGCTCAACTCTCAGATAAAAACACCTGTATCTAGAACACCTGAAGAAACTTCACTTCACTGAGTGCATATTTCAAATCTGAAGCAATCTGAATATCTGAATACAAAACATATGATTAAAAAACAAAACAACAAAACACCCACAACCAAACCAAAAAAACAACCTGTCTCATAGTTATTCCATCTTTTGCCTGCCTCTAGCATGTTCCACATACAGCCCATTAACATACCAACTAAGAATGCTAAAAGAAGAAAGAATGTTTTTAGAAACCATGAAAACACTCACAGGCTACAGAATACTTGCACAGGTACCTAGTATAGTACTCTCATTCCTCAAATTATTTTTTTTACTATCGCAAAATAGTCCAAAATACATTTTAACATACAATCAGAAATCTTACCAGAAAAACAAACCAATCTTTGTGTCTCCTTCAAAGACAAGAACTCCTGTAGGTGTTAGTCCCAGGCTGTAATCATTGCCATCTCTTGCCTAATTGCCACAAAATAAAGATCATGTTCATTTTGGTGTTTGATGCTGTATCCCAATTCCTCCGGTGATTAATGTAGTTTATTTGCCCAGTGTTACAATTAAACACATATTTGCTTATTTTTTTACCACAGAAATCCTGTGTTTTATTGATCTTATGAAATGTCTTTTTTCTAGTTTGCAGAACTTCAATAAGACTGACTGAAGTGGAAAATCAAAGTTTCTTGATTTGTCTGTGTAATAAGGACCTCCTTGTGCAGATCTCTGCACTTCCCTCTCCACAGGAGACCCATTTTACCTGTACTTTTTCAGTTGGTAGCTGACTGGACCCCAGCCAATATTAATTTAATTGCTAGAATTTTGACATAGCTCTTAGTCTACATACAAACAATAGTACATCTTGCCACACCAATCACAGATTTAATGCAGAGCAGTTACACTTTGACTCACTTTATACCTCCTAGAAATGTAGACTATAAAGTAGAATGTTGATGCAAAGCCAGATCACTTGTTACACCATTTGGATGAGTATAATATTAATTCCCCTGCCCCCAAAGCAAAACCAGTGCTGAAATGTGGGACAAAGCTAACATTGTCATTTCCAAAGGTCACCATGCTGTGGTTAAACATACCTTGACTATGTGCATGTCTACACCATACATTTCCAGCCACTTAGCTTTGTTTAAGTAGTTAGTTTCAGCCTGTGCTGGTGTTTGCCCCCTGAAACAAATATTTTGCTGTTAGGTAGTTCCCTGAAAAAGCACAGAAAGGAAAAACTGGTATTTGAGTACAGAGGATAAAAAATTCCCATGAGTTTCTGGAAAACTTAAACAATGCTGACACTTGTTCACTTTCATGAACATCAGGGTCACTTCTCTAAATTTTAATCTGACATTGCTGCAGCAAGAATAACTGCATTTCAAGATTCTGTAACACCATCATTTACTCAGGAAGGTATAATTTAAAAAGTTTTACTCAGGAAAACATTATATGCCCTTACAAAATACAACACAACAATATCAGAACTGTATTTCTGAGCAAGACAAAGTGTCAGCATCATCTTTTATTTATCTCACCACAGAAAAACCACTGCCAATGGCTGGTCAGCATGCATGGGAAGATATAGTACCTGCATTCTTTCCACTTGTCAAAAATGGCTAGTTCCATCTCTTCAGTCTGAGTGGGAACAAACCTGAACTCAGACACCAGTTCAGGGACATGTTCAGCAGGATCATAGTCTCCAAGTTCAGCTACAAAAGAACAGTGTGGTCAAGCAACATTCCAAATATACACACTGGATATTAACAAGAACCTTTGTGTACTCTCCCAGTTAATGTAAAATACTGAACTTCCTCTTGTGTTTCCCCATATCCCCCAGTTCTCCCAATATTTGAAGTGTCTGAACAAATGGTCTTGCTGTCTACACAAAAGCTTCACAATAATTTTTACTAAGTGCTACTGACAAATTGGTTAACAAGCTTCCTACAAATGAAAATTATAAACAACCTTGAAACTTACCTGTTTTCCTTCAGAAACCTTTGAATATCATCATTTAACTCAGTCTCTACTGAGATACCAGTTGACTTAAGTTCAATTTTGTCTTGTTACAACAACAAAATCTCTTGAAATTTGTAAAAAGCAAGCACAGTTCTGATACTTGGCATAAAAATATTTGTCCACTCTAAAAGTCAGTTTCTCATTTCACAACTATAAATACCTCTGTCCTGCTAAAATTACTTTATGTCACTGCATAAACATTCAGCTGTTATTTTTTTTGTCTCCTTTTGATCTATGAACATAATAAATGTTCTACTGAGTCAGTCAAATGGCTCATCTAGTCCACTGCTCCATGCTCAACAGGGGTAATAAGAGATGTTTAGAGACCAAAATGGCACACACTAGTGAACAGGTGTAACACATCAAAAGCACAAATCCTTTTACTTCACAGATGTTAAAACAAGTACAACTTTTAAAGACTGATGTAGGCCTAAAATGCAGAAACTCACAGTTAGAAACCTTTACATTAAATAATATCCTGATTTTCAGAGTCACTACGCATTTCCTCCATCCACTGATACAGAATGACTTATTGATGCTCAGCTCATACCCCCAAAATTAAGAATAACTTGAAACTTCAGTGTTTCATACAGGCCAATAATTGCACTGTCTGAAAAAACAAACTATAGATGTAGCAAAGAAAAAAAAATGTGACATCTTTGGGAAGATTAGGAAGAGTGAAATAGGCACAGTATTCTATAGGTATAAAACCTGAACACTGAAAGAAAAATAAAATAAAATAAAATAAAAATAATACTCTTCTCACCACCTTCTTTCTTTTTATTTTATTTTAATGCTGACTGAGGAAGCCTGCAGTTCTATAATAATCTACTCCCACTAAAATGCTTGCCTCTGCTGAAAGGAATGCTGTCAAAACTAGGTTAGGTTCCAGCTAATTTACATAAAGGTACACAGCTGTCAGACAGCAAGATTAAAGCCCTGCTACAGGCTTCATTGTTGGGAACAGAAAGAAAAGATGAGCACAAGCAGCAATGGTTATATGGTCTAATTAGATCACTTTGTCATTCCAAAAACTTATCCACTGAACCTGTATCTTAAGGCTCTAACAATGCTAATATTTTTAACTATGGAATGTATTCTGTTTTTCTTCCACACAAAAGAGCAGGTTTAAAAGGCATACAGTTTAATCCCAGCTCTCTATACCTACACATGACCAAGGCCATTAGTAGTTCCTACCTGAAGAACAAGATGTGTTTTGGAAAATCTCATTAAGAGAAAGAATTTTAGTGACTTATCCCTGCTACCTAATTCCTACAATGTAAACACAACAGTGCATTTGTTTCCAAGATGAATGCTGTGCAAAGACTTTGTTTGGCACAAATGTATGGCACATCTCCAAATTCCATCTTCATCAGCTGTGCAACAGCTTTAAAGCAGAGGTTCTGGGATGTTTTTTAGACTTATGGACTGGGCTGAATAGGGCCACACAGCTACCTTCTCTAATAAGGAGCCAAAAGCCTACTCTAGTGGACAATTCTAAAGCTCCAGGCCTGTGCTCTTCCGTGAGGTCTCCTGCTTGAAATCACAGTAAACTTCACGTCTGTCCCATTTTGTGATTTAGGATCACACCCTCATCCAGACCACAGAAGACACTGGCCATGAATATCAGTGATATACAACCTATGCCAGCAATTGAAGGTCAGACCTGCCAGCAATTGAAGGTCAGGCCTGCCAGCAATTGAAGGTCAGGCCTCCTCTCAGAGGAGCCCTGGATGCTGGAATCAAAAGTTGAAGACATTAATAAGAGTGTCAGATGACTCAAGCATAGTGCAGCATATTTGAGAAAAAAAAATACAGAATGTCACCTTTTTGGCTGAAGAAGGATTTAAAATACCAACAGGTGCAGTTCAACCATAAACATTCAGGTACAATCATGAGACATGGGGCACTAATGTACTTCTACAAACAAGCTGCTGGTGGTTTTATATACAGAAATTTTCAATGAGTGCAAAACCAAAATTATTTTGCACCTGATTTGTACAAAAAAATAAACCACTCATGTCAGAAACTACAGGATGAAAAAAGTGAACCCTGTTCCTACATCAAAGCAATTCAGAGAGACTGCAAATCTCTTATCATGTGTGAAAGTGGGCAGGTTTGCAAACAAGCACCTTAAAAATCAAGTTTAGGGCAAAGCTGCTTATGTTTTGTTTGCTTGTTTGTTTTCCTGATAAATAAATTAATTATCTATATACAGTCTCAGCAAAATTACAATAAAAAATAGCTGTTTTCACACTAGCTAGCATCTGGACAGAACCTATTTTCTGGATACAACAAGAAATAAGGGCAGACTAAGAAGCTGTTCATGCAAATTCATCCTTCCCCACTGGCACCTACTCACCTTGCATGTTATAAGCTGCCAACTGGACGGCTGTGTCAAAAGGACACTCCAGCCTGCCATAAGAGAAATGCTCTGTTAAAAATTTAGCTCACACTATTTAGCAGACAGCTCAAATGTTTAGGGTAAGAAAGTGAGAAAGGACTAGTAGATTTTCAGCAAACTAACACAAGATAAGCACTACATTATTTAAGCATTCTTCTTCTGCTACTATTTATGCGTAGAAAATATTTTCCTGTGCACAGAAAACATTGAGAGGAAAAAAATTTACATGACTTAGCAAAACCTATTAATTATCAAAATAATTTTTTAAATCTTACGTTAAACACATAGTGATTGTTTTTAGAAGTTGTTTATTGGTAATACTTACTTTCCACTAAGAATATCCAGTTTTAGCTGCAGGACAAATAAATACCTGTAGGATTAAGTAAAAAAGATCTGTTTTATTATAAAGAACTATTGATTAATAGTCCTAAAGTGTCAGTCAGCCAGTAAGAGGAAGCTAGAGTCTGACAAAACTATTTTCTACTCTTTAGATGGGTTTTCAAGACTGAAAAGCCTGAATTGTGATCTTCCAATGCTTTACCAGATGGGTTTGTGTGCTTTGCACACATTTCAGTTGAAGTAAACCCAAAACTGGAAGTTGTGACAAGTTGAACTACAGAGTTGCACAGGAAAAGAAATGGGGCACTGAAGTAAGTTTCATTTCTTTCTCTTCTGATCCTACTTGGGCAAAGCACAACTTGCATCTTCTGAATTTTCTTCATTATTTATAGGCATACTAACCTCATAAGATAATGAATATTTTAGCATCTCTCAAAAATAAATGTTAGCAATATGGATTGCTTAGTTAAAATCTAAGCCAGAAAGCTGACTGCAAATCAACCAAAAAAAAAAAACCCAAAACCCAGTAGACTGCAGCCTTTTCAACTTGTTTACACTTCAGAGCCAGCTTTTCTTCACCATTTTGCTTATTCAGGACTCTTTTTGCTTAGAAATTGGGCAAACATTGAATACAAAGCTTTGGTGTACAACATCAATCCTTCCAGATCCAATACCCACAAAGAGCAGCCCTCCTGTTCCCCTATGGTAAATTGCTTTCCTTTAACAAGAGAAGTACCCTCATCAGCTAAAATTCTGGCATCCATGTTGGTCTCTGGCTTTAATTCTACTACAGATACACAAAAGCATTATTCACAAAGCCAAAGATGATGCTTCTGCTTCAGCATGTGCCTTGTGTCTCCTTGAACTCCCATACATGAAACAGATGCAGGCATTTTTCACACAGATTGCTTGCAAATCCACATATACTCTTCCAAACCATTTATTATACAAAACCTTTTGAACACTGGCTCCTACACTGGGAATAAGTTTGTTGGGTACTGACCCTAGATACCAAAAGAATGAGCACAGGCCTCCAGTGTACAGTGGGTGTGACCAGTCTGTGCTTATCAGTCACATAACACTTGCAAACAATTCAAGCATACTTCCCATGCTCAGGCTGTGTTACATGACCTCTGACTGGTGGCATCTGGTTGGAAGCTGGCAGAAACTGTGAGCAAGCTGCACCTGCGGAAGCTGACAAGGGGCTGCAGCTGGGTGTCTGTCCTGTCACACAAAGAGAAGGTGGAACCCTCTGAAAGCCCTGCTAGTGACACCTGTGCCCCACAGCAGAGCTCTCCTTCCCACTGCTTCTTTAAGGCATAAAATTGTCCAGTTGCTCTCCTGTTCCCGGGGATTAGCTGAGCAGCCAGACAGGGTTTAAAAGCCCTCAGGTTTCAAGTCTGCCATGGTAAAACCTGTATAGCAAGGTCTGACTGGAAGAATTCAGAGGAGATGAAAATGTTTCATAGTGGTAGACACAGATGTAGGCTGAATTTTGCTTATGGTTACTATTTTTAAAGACTGTTAAATATTTATTCAGGAACATGAATGAGGAGGTAAAGTATTCTTCCCAGATCAGCAAGGAAATATTAAAGAGCAGTTACAACATTATGTTAACACATGCAAGTATGAAGTGGCACAACAGGGTACATATGGCTGTGAGGGGTAATGCTACTATAATCTTCCTGATAGCACTCCTAGGGATTTGGATCAAAGATCTGCACAGACATAAACCTGAACAACAAACAAATGCACCTCATGCTCCTACGAATGGCTGAAGATATTGAATGCCTACAGCTAACATGAAACATAACAGCTTCATCTTCTCTCCAAAAGTAATGATCAGCAATGGTGACAACACAAAGAAACATTGCCTTTTACAACAGATTCATACTTCTGACAGATGGTAGGCTGTATTCTCTTTCAAAGCACCCCAAGTATGCCACAGTCTCACATGAAATGCAGCATTATGAACGGATTTGTGAAATGCTTTAATCAAGAGAAACTGCAGCTCACCTGATACTACAATCCTATACAAAGAGTACTGTCAATCCACATCTCAACGTGGTAAAGACTATTTTCCATTTACATAAGATCTGCAAGGACCACAGAATGAGTTACTTTAACTGGACTTATTTAAAGAGAAGCTTGAACTTGCAATTCAACATTTTTCTGCCTAAAGAGACAGAATGACTGCATACAGAATAAATTAAATCCAGGTGAAGAAGAAAAGTGAAATTGTATCTATTCTTTTCAGTAAAAACCTCTGTCCACTGTGTTTAAGATACTCAGATCAGTTACCTGAATCACCTAACAAAAAGTGGCGCAACAAGAAATATAGTAAATAAATATATAATTTACTATTAGAGCTCATTTATTTCATGAGGGCAACATTGCAAACATTTACAAAAAGCAAGCACCTCTTAAGAATTCTCCAAAATATCATGTAACTGTCTTAATATCACAAAACCTTTTTCCTGGCCTTATTTGAGTATCTCTCATTTATTTGAGTATCTCTTCTCATGCAAAATCCCTCTTTACCTTGTTAGCTCTTCCCGTAGGTTGTTGGGCTCTGACGAGTAAAACTTTACACGAAAATGCAGACAATAGGGTGGGCCAACTGCAAAGTAGAATTCATTCAAGTTAGCAGTAACAGTTACTGGAGGAGACAATTTTTTTATTACACAGTATTGCATCACAAAACTTGACTGAAATTGGCTCTGTCCTACCACAAAGTCTTAAGGCAGGAATTCCTTTGTGACAGGGAAATGAATGAAAAATATTAGGGTGAAAGGATACTTAATTTTTTGTACAAAATAGTTTTATATGTTACAAGTTAATCCAACAGTCATATCACATTAAGTTGATTTGTCTTGCCAAGAGCACACAAATCTAGGTTAATCCCTATATTTACAGACACCATCTATGAAGAAAGCTGTGCATCTCAGCTCTGCAGCTGACCAAACCATGGGGCACTCTTGGTCTCTGTTAACACCTTCCCAGGGCCCTGGGAAATACCCACTGCTGACAACTCCGACCTCTATTCCATAGAAGTGCAGACCTATTTCAGGGGGATTTAACAGACCCTCCCTGTGGAAAAAATAATCCTTTCTGGAAACCAAGGAGTTAATTCAGCAAAAGGATGGATTAACAGATCTTTAAAAATGTGCAGTGCTCTGCTGATTCTTGCATCTGACAGGAGGAATTTTCTCTCTCTCAGTGCTTCCAAAACACGTTGTACTAACACAGAACCACAAACCCCTGAAGACTTCCCACAGTGGAGAGCAAGGAAGCTGCTAAACAAAACTCAGCTGATGCCAGAGCTTACTGAAGCATGCACCACTGAAACAACCAGGCCACACAAACCCTTCTGCAGCAGGGAAGGACCAGGTGGACCAAACCCAGATTTGGGCATTCAGGATTGCCCCAAGGGATGGAGGCTCCAAGACAAGTTTTCCTAGGGTCAGGATAATGATCTATAACACTATAGTATCTTCAGCTCTTTTGACTCCACTGAAACGATAACTAATGAGTCTCTAACATGTTTAATTAAGGACATTAGACTGAAGTAATATGAGCTCCAGAGGGAAGAGGTCATTAAACAATCAGCAGCACCATGCCGGGCTTTTGTCACCGAGTCTTATCACCCCTCACTGGACACTTCCCCCCCACACACACCCATTTCAACTTTCTGTGCCTTCTGTTTGTTCTATATCAGATCCCAAGAGGAAATGGAAAGGACACTTACTTTTAACTTGCTTTTTAATGCTTTTTGTGTTGTCCAGCCAATGCTGAAAAAGAAATAACTTTCATTGAGTTACCGATACAAAAATCTCACAGAAAGAACGAAAAAGGAAAAAAATTCTTATACATTAATAAAGACCATACCGGAATAACAAGTATCTAGTTGAAACAATCTAGTCCAAATCTTTCATAATTCTCAGCTTTCGCAGTGCTCAAAGATCCTTTCATTCAAAATACCAGTTTTGAAGAGAAACATCATGTAGTACCTTAAAAATAATCTTTACGAAAGCATTATCTAATTTTTTTTTTAAATGTACTGACAAGCCACTTTAATTACTAAAATTTTCATCCTGTCCAAACAAACAAACAAACACTTAATTCAAAAGTTATTAGGTCAGCCAGTGACAATGTGCCAGAGAGGCATAAATCACAGTGAGAGTCTGGCACTTGGTTGTGTGTGGTGTTTTCTTGGGGTGTAAGGGGAGAGACAAAATAAACATTGTTGGCTTTCAGGCATTTTCTGTAGATGACTCAAGTGTATAAACAGCAAAGCTGTCTATGTCTTGAACATAATGGAAAGCTCTACCTAATTCTTCAAAATCTACTCACAGGCAACATTTTAGCAATTGTCACATGGGAGGACAGAAGTTACTGCCTCACCTATTAATGCTAATTATAAGCTATATACTAGAAGCCAAAATAATGGCTTCACTTACACTGTGTACAACAGCATGTGAAAAAATAAGCTACAGATCAGGCTAAGAGAAGCATCTACAAGTATATGCTGTTCTAAGATAATTTCTTATATTTCCATTGCTGGAGAGTTTATAGCAGAAATTAAAGATAAAGCTGGAAATCTAACATACAGCTACTGGTAGAGAAGTCCTTCTAAACGCTGTGCAGAGAGAACAGCTCCCTCCTCCAAAGGAGATGACACAGCTGGCCAGTGAACACAGCATCCTCTTCACCAGACCTGCACTGACTCAACATCCAGGGCAGACACCCCAGCACACCATGTCCTGCCCGGTTCACGATGCCCAGGGAGCACCACCTCACCCAGTCAATCCCAAATGCCACCTTGCAACAAGCACAGGTGAATTAGCAACATTCCTTTCCTTAAGCCACCTGCCATCAGTTCAGAGTGGGCCTCCACTGAGGGCAGGAAAGCAACAGGGGTGTGAGCCAGAACCGGTATTTTCAGGTTGCAATGCCAAGTGCAAACACATCTCTGCCTGCTGCAGAGAGGTGTAAAGCCAGCCTGTACCACAGCCAGGGTGTGCAGGGATGGGTGTATCAGAACAACCCGAGCACCTACTGCAGCTCTGCACAGAGCTGGCAATGCTCCCCGTAGCTATTAAAACTAAGTAGCTCTTTGAAAGCTCTTGGAAATCTAGCTAATACATTTTTAATACAAAGAGGGAAGTTTAAGGAAGCGTGAAGCAAATATTTATGTCAAATTTGCTTACACTACCAGCAAAGCAGAGCCAAGCAATTTTTTTTTTTTTCCAAAGGAAATTCTATAATCTCTCTTCCTATTCCATAAACTTGCTGAAGAGAATTTACTGACTCTTTCCTCCACCATAAAAACATACAAACAACCATTTGGAGGCTTCCAAGAGAGAGGAATGGCTAGGGGAGCCATTTCCAGGCTGCTGGACTGGCTGTGCACCCCTGCTTCAGTCTCCCTCCTGTTTTCTCTCATCTCCTACACATTCCATGAACTGAGAGGCCCGCGACAGGCACTGATAATGTTTACTCTGTTCGGCTCCTACCACCACTGCCTGCAGAACTCCTGAATGGTCAGGGTGTGCAGGGAAGAAGAGAATCAGAACTGCTTTAAAATGGAGAAAAAGGAAAAAAAAAAAAAGGCCCCGAACCAACACACATACGGACACACAGAGACGTCAGGAAACTTAAGATTTATTCCAAGTGATTAAAATGGAATTCAAGTGGACCTGGCAAGAAGTTTACATTTGGATGAGAGTTTGCTCAGCCCAGTCTACTGCTGAGATATTTAGAGATAAGTTTGCTAAACAAAAAGCATTATGAACAACAGATTGTATAGAGAACTGGAAGTTCTTACTCAAATATTTTGCTGCTTCTGAAATTAAAAAAACAACACCAGAAGACACAAAAAACCCACAAACCAAAAGAACAACAAAAAAACAACCACAAAAAACCCAAACTACACACAAAAAAGCCACAAAGTAAACAAACAAAACCAAACCACCAGAAAAACCCATCACCATAAAAGAAAAAAACCCAAAGCCTACACAACAGCAACATTTTAAAAAGGTAGTACGAGGGGGTTTTTCATAAGACAGCAAGGCTAAAACTGGTCCCACAATTTATGGAAATAATAGGTGCATACTTAATGCAATGCTATACAAATAATTTTCAATATTAAGTGTTACATTAGATAAAACTGCCAGTTAACAAACTGATGTGTTGCACAACCCCACTAGGAACATGATGTACTTGATGCTTGCAGCCTGCAAGAATCAGAAATTTGCCACACATGAAGGGTTCAGTGCCTCCTTTCTAAAAACACCAATCCTGCGTTGCTAGAGGGAAATCCAAACAGCCCAAGTTAACAACAACAACCTTCATCTTTTGTGTCACTGGACATGCTGTGCTATTCATTGTCAGCCTGAATCCAAGTCATTCAAATTAACAATAGCTGTTCCCTTGGCTGCCAGATCAGGCCTGATGTACAGTGGACAATCTTGCAAATAACCAATTTCCATCTTCTGCCTCTTACTTCGGGAGAAAGGGGGAGAACTATTCCTGACTTGCAGCTCACATGCAAATGATGATTCTATCACTTGACAAGTTGTTTCAAGAACTTCCCTAAGGAAGCTAGTATTTGAATCCTAAACTCCAAGATGTCACGAAGAGTTTGTATTATCTGTATTAAATTCAAACACCTCATTAGTGTTCATCTCTGTAGCTCAAAAGACAAAAAATACCTATCCTTAGTTGTTGAAAATTCATCTATTGAAAACTCATTTTTTGTTAAAACAAGTGAAGAATTTACCGATTTTTTTACTTAGGCGCATGTTGCCGGTTTTCAGAGTTTTGATATCATCAGGTGCAACAAGTCAGGCAATACACTTAGAGTTAAATTAGATAGCAGAAAGATTATCTCCTTTGGAATCATGGGACAATTCAGTCCACAGTAAAGGACTGGATTCTAACACTGTTTATTTAACAAGTCTCCTGAATAATCTTTGACAGGTCACTTGATTAGACTCTGTCTTTGTTTCCAGCTGCAGATTGGGTTTCTGCTAGAATGTGCCATGTCCTCTTTATGAGGATGGCTGCCATGATGTTCTTCCTTTCTGAAAGCAATTATCTCTGGCTGTAGTGTTCAGCTCTTCTGGCAAAATGTAATCTTTTCTGCTTTGTTATACAGAATGTATCATTAAAGTCCCGTTTAAAGAGATTGTTCTCTCCTCTGCCTCTTTTCAGTCACACATACTTAGGAAAAAGGTGCAAAATAGCTTTGAAATCTCTGGTACCCGATAGATTGTGCAGTATCAAACACCCGATGAGGTGCTGTCTGGACTGGAACTAACACTTTTCTAGACTAAATAAAGCCATGAGCCACTGCTCAGGCAGAAAAGATTAAATCCTGTTTATCCATTTCAAGGTGAAATTATGTTATTTGCTACCAGTAAGAGAAGAAAAGTTTACCATACACAAAGTTTCACCAGATACAACTAACCCAATGAGAAATCTTATGAGATCTTAAGAGGCACATGGAAAAACTACAGAAACCACATGGCAGGAAACTGAGTTATGATACCTAAAATGTACAGATTTTTTTTTTTTTTCCAGAAGCAAAAAAGTAAAAGCAATGGAGTATCAGTATTCCACATACTAGACTGCACATACTTAACACAGCAAACACGATTTTTACAAACATAAAATGCTCTGCAATGGGCTGTGGTCTATTTCTGTTGCTAGGAGGTATGCATGGTTCTGAACGAGATCCCTCTGTTAGTTTAACTCTTTTTTCCTCTTTAGTTAAATGTCTCTGTTCTGCATGAGGTTTAAGAGCACTTTCACTACCGGAAACTGCAGCCCAGCAGCAGCTACTCCCACAAGCCATTAAATTCGCTTCAGATGCTGAACAGGAATTATTTTCTGATGCTGAACTTGAATTGTAGAGAATAATCTCTACAGTTACAAGTTAAAAATAAACTCCACCACAACAGTTGTGAAAAGAACCCATCAGGTCATAAGCGTGCTTTGATTTGGGGTGGATAACACTGCATCCAAAGCTGTCAACTTCTTTCATAGACTCAAGCTAGGGGAGTTTTTTGGCATTGTACAAAGCTGTAACAATTTGGATGCCACTCTCAAACTGTTCTTCTAACAGAATTAAAGGAATGTATGTCACTGCCTGCATTTTGTATGCTGACCCCAAACAATTCCAGTATCCAGTTCAGAAGCAACTGTCAGTGCTTCCACTCTGCCATCCTAACCATGAAAAAATTCTCACTTGAAACACACAAACCATTAGATCATACATCAAACAAGTAAGCTTGACATACACAGTAGGAAAAGTCATCTCAGTCCACCTAGGACTGTTGGGATAAGTGAATACAGGTTTAAAGTTACAAGGATGGAGAGAGACAAAAAAATCCACTCCTTCTCCAGTGCCTCACTTGACTTGCAGCTATCCTTGTGGGCAGGATTAAGTACTTGGCCATAAGAAGTATCTATATAAAACTGCACAGCCCACAGGTGAAAGAACTCTAGCTTCTTCTGACTAACAGTGCTCTGCTTCTGTTTTCAAAAGCAGTCACATTTTTAAACCTCAAACTTCACGAAAAACTCAGGCTTGCAAGAACCCTCTACTCTAATTGTCTGGTACATACAAACACTGCTACATCCTCCCAAAAATTTCTAGTTGCAGGTCTGAGTCACAGCTGATTTAAGCAAACAAATGGCATATCTCTCTTGGTATAATATAATATACAAGAGGACTTTTGCTGACAAGAAAGTTAATGGCATTAGTAAGGAAACTACCCACTTTGTTGAACAAGTCCCAAACACACACTCTCATTCTGCCTCTTCCTCTCTGCAACAGCAGCATCACAAATTTCTGTATGACATGCCAGGCTCTGGGGTCCTACTAGATGAGCTTGCCTAAGGGTGACACAAGGTGTGACAGTAACAAGTGAAAGACCAGAAAGGAAGGGACAACATTATTGTACTATGTTAGAGTGCTCAAGATGGAGCTAAACCTGACGTCATATTTGAACTAACACACCACAGACCTTCTGCACAAAACTTAATTTTAAAAAGGCAGTTTAGAAATGTAAAAATTTAACTTATACGTGGTTGCTTAAAAAAATAAATAAATATAATCACTGATACTTACTGCCACTTGTGCAGAATCCATGAACCTTAATCCAAAGTAGTCACTTTCTATAAGGTCCAGATGATACATGATCTGTTCAAACAGGAGCTGGCCTTTGGCTTTTTTCTGAAAATATAAAATTGAGTACTTAGCAGGTAGCTTTATGGTAGTATCGACTTTAATCTAGGTATATGTCATATTGTCATTCCAAAAGCAAGAAAATCTCAAAACGAAATTTCCATAATATATTGCAGAAGCTATTCTTTTCTCTCATATTTCTGATGGCTGTTTTTCTGAAAGGCAAATGCACACCTCACAAGAAGCACGTGTAACATCCTTGGAGAACTTACATAACCTCCTTTCTTGGAAAATGTCAATATTGACTGGCACAAGACTTGAGTGTTAAAATGTCAGAAATTATCGTCCTTTCTAGGCTTTCCTTACTCAATGAAGTTCAATAGAACTGGAAATACAGCTAATACATTTGCAATGACTAATGCACTGGAAATTTCAGAGCCAATTACAGCAAATTGTTTAACAATTTACTACTCTTTGATATCTTGGCAATTCACCAGTTTTGAAGCAGGTAGCAAAGCCTAGTTAGAGCAGAGAGTTCCATTAGCAAGTGCTCTGAAGAACTGAAAGGAAATAGTCCAGGGTAAGCAACTCCAACAAACATTACTCATATAATGCATTTACAAATATCAATTTTGAAAATTTACTTGTAGGTGTTAAGAGCCACTGCTTATGGTCATATAAAAGATATCAAAAAATTTAGCTTTGGCACCAAGTAAATACCATTTTTACAGTGATGATCTAAAAAATTACTCAGTTGTTTCTAAAGAGAAGGCAAGCAATATAGGACTAAGTTTCTACACAACATAGCTTTTTATGCAATCAACTCCTTTATAATAATACAACGAAAGAAAAAACTAACAGTAATACCCATGATGCCTAAATGTAAAAATAGGTTAATAAATTAGGTCAGACTACAAGGCACAGTGTTGAAATGAAGTATTTTAAAATACAAATAAATGTAGAAAAGATTGGTTACTCTGAAAGCAATTTAAGGATTTTATTATTTCCATAATGTTATCGCCTAAGCAAGTTTTTATTTTGGTAGCTATTCATTAACAACTTGAGAAACTGTCTAACTATAACAAGATGCTAATTAGAAGACTGAGTCCACAGTTCAAAATTTATGGCTGGTAAGAACTCATATTCTCAGAAATTATCTAGTTTAATCACCAAGTCATATCCACGTATGAAAAGTAGCACACACAATTTTTGCCACCTTCCTCTAGCTTGATCTTCAAATATTTTATACTCAGCTTTGTAATCATAATAGTTGGTTTACTCTGTTTTAGTTAAATCCAATATGACATTTTGCAGTCCAAAATGAAATCTCAGAGACATTTGTAAATTGAACCTGCTTGAGCAAGTTCTCCCACAGTCATTTATTTCCAAGTATTGGGGGAGGTAGGAGCAAGGGAAGGCAATTACACCAGCAGGCAACTCCACATGCACACAGCATCTACAAAGAATTGGATAATGAAAATGCTGAGATGTAGAGCACAACAAACTCGCTCAGGACAAGCTTTTTTTCTTATTGACTTCAAGAGAAGGTACTTCGCAGGCAGCAGCAGATTTATTAAACACCAGCTTCTCCTAAGAGAAGCCTTAAGGGAAATCATCTATGTATATAACCACACATTTCTTCCACTATTTGAGGCAGTAGCCTCTTTTGTGAAGGAAGGAGTCTTTCTTGATATTTTCTCTCAGCACAGGCTATCCTCTGTTTAAAGAATAAGATACACTAATAAGAGTGAAATCAATACAGCATTTGCAACAGTGAAACAAGAAAAATGTCTTTTTTTGCATATGGTCAAAAACTGGAGGAAAATCTCCCATTATTAGGTACAGTATTTTTTACCCTTTCCAGTTCCTCAGTCATCTCTTAAAACTGCAATTAACCAGCTACCTCTGTCAAGTTCCCTCCCAGGGGCAGGCAATGGAGCACTTTAACTCAAGCCTGGAATTACTTGTACTATCTCAGACTACCATTAACATTTAATTGTTCAAAATTCTGCAGTATCAAATTATTTTTGGAGTGTATTCACTCTTTCGGTGGATTAGGGGAAGGGGGAACTTTTATGCTTTTCATCTCAGCAAAGAACTCAAAGATCAAGTGGACCCAGAGTGATTAATACAGGAGAAAGTCCCTGAGGAATTACACTGGAGCAGAAGGAGAGGTTTGCAGGGCTGCTGGCTGTTTTCTGACTTAAATCATCAGGGCTGTCAACATGGGCTTAGCTATGCAGTACTTTGCATATGACTTAAACCATTAGTTACTGTATTTGGTGTGAGTCAGCAAAGGTTTCACACATCCTTTAATGGTAAGTTCAAAGTCTTCCTCAAGTTCTTAAGAATCTTCCTCCTTACATTCAAACCAACAGCTGCCAGAAATTGCATTGCTTTGTAAGAGGTCACGTTCTGTGAATTAAAATTAATTCACCTGTATTCAATAAAACTGTGATCTCAGGTGTTTACAAAAGATGTGGCAAAGATTACTGTTGCTTCTGCTGGTGAGAAGTTACCCTTCTGTGGTGGCAACATAAACTGGAACTTTTATCCTGCTGCTACCTTTCTCCCCACCCTTTCCCCCCCTCCTTGGAGCAGAGCTCAAGTTACTCTCTCTCAAAGGACAAATATTTTCAAGCTGCTGAATGGTTACCGATGAACTATTAATGATACCCCTCACAAGCAGTCCAGCCAGAGCCCTGTCCTCCCTTCAGGGCACAAATTAAACTCCTCCTGAGTTCATAATTTTGTAAAGCCTGACTACTGGATTTATACAGCTTGATGTACTCTGTAGGAAGAAACAGCAAACATTTATGGTCTTAAGCTCTGCCAGGGGAGGTTTAGGTTAGATATTAGGAAAAAATCTTTACAGAGAGGGTAATCAAGCATTGGAATGGGCTGCCCAGGGAGGTGGTGGATTCTCCGTCCCTGGAGGAGATTTTTAACAAGAGACTGATGTGGCACTCAGTGCCATGGTCTGGTAACCACAGTGGTAGTGGATTAAGGGTTGGACTTTATGATCTCAGAGGGCCTTTCCAACACGGATGATTCTGTGATCTCACAGGAGGGGAATCAACAACTGAACTAGGAAACGTGAATAAAATTTATCACGTACTTAGGCCAGGGAATCCAGGGGTTTTGCTACAGTTTGGAATGAGATAAAAGCAGCTTTTGATTGCATTGGAATGAATCACCCCCCCTTACCTGAAGGAAAGGGATGCTCACAACTATGTCCTAATGACATCTCATGCTGCTCTGAATAACTCCAATTGCTGGCTGAGCAGGTGTTAGGAAAAGGCAGGGCTTAACCAGGGCAGCTCGGCAGCAAGGCTGGGTACAGCCAGCTCCGGTGGGCACCTCAGCAAGCCCGGTCTGCCCCCAGGCTCAGTGCTTCAAACCTGCCCATCAAAGCCATTTCCAGTGCCAGAGCAGCCAGGCCAGAGCTCGCAGTCCCTGTGCGGGGCACACACCTCACTTACTGAGGTTTTTAAGCTCAGTGAGCGACTTCAAAAGTTCCAGAACTTGAAAAAACAACCACCCCCAATGAATAAAACCAAAGGCAAAAAGGCCACGTAACTAATTTACTAACTAAAATTCTAATCAGAGATAATTATCTTTCTTTTTTGTGAAGGAGATCCCTATATAAGATGAGCTCTGAAAAGGGAGATTAATAGGCTTTACCTTCATGAAAGTTATTATCCTTTGTCTTTGCAGCTATACTTTTCTGTCAAAAAATTTCTTCAATGTTTATTAACAATAATTTACAGTAACTATTGCCTTCAGTAACTGTTGAATGGCAAAAACCTCCTTTTTTTTTTTTTTTTCAACTCCTTAGGAAGGTTACCTGATTCATATTTACACCACTTTCCCTATAAAAACCCCATTTACTCCTCAGAAAAGCGAGGGACCCCTCTTCAGGATTCAGATCTACCCAGCTGCTACGGTGTCACTACCAAGGCAATGCCAGAGCATCTGACCAGTTTGTCATTTTTTTAACAAGTTAATCCCCTTTCTCTCAAACGACACACTTCAAAAAAGCCACGAGAAAGCTGCTACAGTCAGCTCTAAAGGCACCAGGTTTCATCTCAAGATCATGAAATCAGTACCTATAGTTAACAATGTTACAGTTTGCTGGAGAACTAGAAGGTTTAAATCCCTTGTATTTTTAAAGGCAGTGTTAGAAGTACGGTATTTGTATCTTCTTATAGCTTTAAACACTGACAGGAGCAAAAGGACTCGCTTCTCTCCTCTAACTCCAGTCTTTCAAATATTTTACCAATTTTCCCTGACAATTTCTTCTTACTCTAAAGATACCTGCAGCAAAGATTTGCTTCTCTCTGGTTTAGCCCAAGCATTTGGGATTTAGCATTTTGTTCTGTTATTCTCTGGAGAATAAAAAAAAAAGGCTTGTCTCAAAAAATCTTCATAGAAGTTGATTTCAATACCCATTATAACTGTACGTGTACTAGACTATTATATAGAAAGATTTTAATGTACAGTGCTAAGGCTTATTAACCCTATACATGAAAAGACACACAATACAAAACATTCATACTTGGCAGTTTGTTTTGCCAGAAGCTTCTTATTTTTCCTCTCCCAGAAAGTTTGTATCTTCTGGTTACACATTTGATTTAATCAGTTTCTGCGACCATTTCCTAATATTCTTTCTGAATAAATCCAAACTGCTTGTCCAGCATTAATGTCTGCAGATTAAATCCCTGCCCCCAGTATATTCTCAAACGTGTCAGGTTTATTTGGTGTTCCACCTGCAGGTTTCCCAGGATCTGAAGGGCATATACCCTGAGGTGTCTGGGTTCCCAAGCAGGCAGCCCGAGGTTCTGCTGCTGCTCCCCGGTGCTGAGAGGCCTCAGGATATGTTACAGGTGTCTTACATTCCATCTCCATACACATTTAAATCTGGAAGCACTGGAGCAACTTGCACTACAGCTTGGGCCCCCGTACAGCACACAGAAAATACCTCTGCTTGGAAACACTCAGCTCAGAATTGATTTTTCCAGATTCAGGCCCCTAAGGGGCTTTCAGTAGTTTAAGCAAATAGTCAGAAGTATTTTAAGTTTAAGACACAGACCACATGGGGAAAAATTTTAATCCCAAACTTTATAATCTTAACACACACAAGCAAATATTTATTTACTAATTACTTTTGTCAACTGAGACAATTACATTGAAAATGTAACAGCCAGCTTTCAACACTTAAGATTTCATTTGAACACTGATTTTTTTAGCATTACTAGATTTTCTTTTTTCTCAGCATCTGTGCCATGGAACATTCTGTAGTTCATGTTTACAACTCTGAATATTCAGCAAATATTCTACAGACTTCTTTAAAAATATATAATTGATTATGGGTAAAAACAACTATCACAATGCATTTCTGATCTTGTAGTGGGATCAACATAGATCATTTCCCTCCATGAAAAAAGCCATCAGCATTTGTTAATACCCATTTTTTGCTGGCAATGTCTTTGGCGTTCCACATGAATTTCTTAATTTAAAATAATCACTACAATTACAGTAGTTTTTATCATATTTTGTAAGCATTACTCCAAAACTGTAAGCAGCCTAGCTAATTTTGCTACTCCACAAAGCTCTTAGACTAGTTAATATTAGACCTTGTTTCCATAATAAGGACAAAACTATCTCATTTTGCAATCTCCATATTAAATTCCATGCATACATAAGTAAGGAATATTCCAAGATGAAAAACTGCTCAGGAGCATCCATTCTTATAATTTGTGTTTTTCACGTCACACCACTGGGAAACTTTTACCTAAAACTTAGGTTGCACGTACAGAAACTGGAATACAATTAACACTCTATTATCCATGAGAAGATTATGCAAATTGTGGGTTAAGCAGGGACAAGTTTTTTTTTACTGGAACACCCCTGGCTTCCACAAGCACAGGGCTGCTTCTATAAGACCCCATACATACTATCTGTTCCTATTTTAGGGCTGATGACCTTGCTCCCTCACAGAAAGCTATCCACAATTTCATAAAAGTGCACATATTCTAAGTGTATCTCTGTAAATTATTTTACATTATTTATCTTTCCATTTTTCCCCTGTACCTTGCTTATGTTTTCCCTCTGCTAACCATTACTATAAGTAGCATAGAATTTACTATGTTTTCAACCAATACTCAAAATTTTTACATCTTTTGATTTAAAGATCCTCTAGAGCCTTCCAGGATACAAACCAGCACTTCAACTGAAATTCTTGACAAACATTTTTGTTGACAAGTATTTCATAAGCTGTTGGTGACCCCAATTAAAAACAGCTTTCAAGGAAAAACACACTTATGATGCCCTGCTTCTCAACCTGTCTTTCCCCACAAACCATAACCACCTGAAGAGACAGTATTCCAGCTGCTGTAGGAATGGTTCCCTCAGGAGCCTGGATTGGTATGACTGAGCTGAGAATGTGTCTCCAGGTACTGAACTGGGTCTGTTCATGGCTTGTGAGGTTTTGGGAATTCCAGAAGTGCAGTGGGGGAAGATGTTTAGTTTTGCACAGGAAAAGGATTAAAAGTAATAGATGGGATGGCAGCAAAACAGAGTTCCTGTCCTCTCGTTGCTCATACCACTACAGATCTTAAGCAATTAGAAGAAAAAGCACAATCAAAGCTGAACTCAAGTTAACAATAAAACAGCTTTTATGACAAACAACATCAACAGTGCCACACCATATATTTTACAAAGACTTTTCATAGATTAAAAAAAAACCAAAACAGTAATACCTCAGCATTTCACTAAGCCCATGGTTAAGTCTGTCAAAAATCACTGAATGCATTTGGGCAAACACAGAGCTTTGAAAAAGTGGGAACAGACAACAAAAAGTAACAGGTCAAAACACAGCTTTAGAATGAGATGAAGGTGGGGGAAAAAAACCCAATGTTTTTTGATTGGTTCCAAAAGAACAACTGATAGCTTGTTCTAATGAAGTTCTTGCTTCCCATTTTGAACATGCAAGAGACAGTAAATAGCATATACATTGATATCAGTGTCACTCTGACATGGTCACACAAGTGGATTCTTAAAAACAATCCAGCCTGTGTACTGTGTAGGACTGCAGCTTTGATGAACAGTTCAGGTCGGGCAATTTTGTAATTAAGAACAGAAGAAATAGAAAAGGAGACAGACTGAGTGGCTTGACAGATACCACTGATAAGATCAGTGGACAAAAAGCAGAGTTACTGCTCAAATCCCAGCTCTGTGTTTAATAAATTAATCTCAACTGCATGGTTTACAACATGTCCCTTCTGTCTCATCAACAATAATCATAAAACATCAGGGTTTGCTGCTTAAAAAGACTCTGAAACATGTTTGGTTTTCACAACACCATTCCCTGTGGTGGGTTTTGGGTTGTTTTTGTTGGTTTTTTTTTTTGTTTGTTTGTTTGTTTAAACAGAAATTCAGCAATCTCAGATTCAATTATATGAAACACTAACTCCAGAAGATTCTTCTTCCAGTAACAAATTAATTGTAAGGGTATAGCTCAACAAGCATTTTAATCAAGCATAAGCCAAATACTGCCTCTAAATGCTTCTTCACCACCATTTGGAGAGACAACAACAAGGAAATATATGAAAGAATCATCCAAACTGGAAACTAACATAACATTACGTCAATTATTTTCAGCCACAGCATTTTCTTGACTTTGCTTACTGCCTGGCTGTCAAAAATAGTTTCTTCTGCCAAGAGGTAAGTAAAACCAAAGGCAAACATCATCATAAAAGCAACATCTTTTCTTCCTGTGGCATCAACAACTTATGTAGCTAAGGATTTTAAAAAGTACAGTTTCATTCCTGTCAAGACAACTCTATCTGGCCATGAACTGGCCTGTTTTCTAAGTGATTCAGTATTAAGAAACACTTTGTTATTTATTTTTTTAAATGAAACAATTTTATAGAGCTTAGGTAGAAAATGAGACTATGCACAACTGAACTGGCAGACTGGAGGGCACCTCTTTGAGATAACAGGAGTTCATTTTAAGCCAAATCTACTGCCAACAAAGTAACAGTCTTGTATAAGGTGTTAGCTCTGAGAAGATGATGATTCTCCCAGTGTTTTTGAAAAAAAAAAAAAAAAGAAAAAAAACAAAAAACCCCCAAACTTTTCTATATATACACACACATGTATTTTTAATATAGCTTTAGATTTAAAAAGCAATGTTGTTTTGCCATAATTTTGGTTTTCCTCTTTAAGAATTAATCCTAAAATATGAACAATGAAAGAAGGGACACAAGAACAAACAGGGTAAGGAGCCTGAAATAAAACATACAATCTACCTTTAATTTTTTGTATTTTAATCACCAAAGGAACTGGTACATGTCAGCCACTGACAATACACTGTAATTACTGCATCTAGCTATTCAGATTTAGCATATTTGTTTACTGTTATTCATAACTTAGATGGCCACAGACAAAACTTTATGTTGACTTACAAAAAACCCAAAAAGTAACTGTGAAAAAAGTTTCCTGTATACAGAATATTAACTGCATCCTGATCTAAGTTTTACAGACCAGATGTCAGGTCACGACACCTCTTCAGGTTCAATTTATGCTCCTTTAAGCCTCAGAAATGTTGTTTGAGGCGCCAAGAATTTGCCTACAGAGCCAACTCCAGCTCCAAAGATTACTGATCTGGTTATGTGGAGACACCAATTTAACCTTAAGTACTTTTTAAGTGTAACTCTTGCTATAAAGTGTTTGTGGGCATTCCTGGCATCAAATCAAACATCCTAGGCACTGAGCAGCACTGGATATGTTACATTGTCTCAACGATGTCCAGATTAGTTTTACTGCCCTCTGTAAACGCCTATCTGTACAATCATTTTGCAAATAAAGCTGTCAAACTGTTTCTTTAACTGAAGATTACTTGGAGTTCTGAATATCTCAAGAGTTATTTCTGCTCACTATGTCAACAATACCACCCAATGACTAAAGTTGAGCCCTTCTCAGACTACCTAACATTACAGATACTTCAGAACTGTGCTTACAACAAGGAAGGGAGGAAAGAAAAGCCATTTCACAAATGGCTGCTCTGCACACAGCTCCTATGTCAGCGCAACTTTTACTGCAGCCAAAATCCTAGGAACAAGTCAGAAAGTCTCAGAGACCGACAGCTGCCTAACTCAGAGAAGTGAGCTTAAAAGAAGTCAGCAGCAACCATAACACATGGTAATGGAGAAACAGAGCACATCGCCTCTATTGCTACTGTTTATTCTGTTGGCCAAAACCAGGTCTGTAATTAAGCAGAATAGAAGACACGTGTATATTAAGGGAGCTTTAGAAATGTAAAACAGTGGCTAACACATAATTCCCAGTAAAGTACTATATGCTGTGAGACAATCCTCCTGTATAATCTGCCCCGAGGAGGGGAAGGAAGTACAATTTCTCTTCCACTCCCCTCTCAAGTTAGTGTTAAAAAATGCATCCAACTCTGACACAAAATCAAAACAAACAAAACACGCAGAAATCATTGCTGGTACTTGTGCTCATTCCTTGTCTTCAATGGAATTCCACCAAGAGATTTTACTTTCCTTCTCAAGATGCACACATAGCTCACTGAGCAGAAAATCCAACTCATCCAAAATACTACCCTCCCAAAGTTAAGCTCTAGCACAACGATTACAACAACTTGCTAGAAAACATTAAATGTAGAAGGCACAATAAAATCTACCATAACACTGTGCAGTTTCAGTAACAAAGTTAACAATTATTTCCATACTTTTTTTACGACTACTAACTTAGTGGATGTCAAGTCACAGGGTTGGTTGCTATGACAACTAGATATGCCTTCACCTAACTAGCCAGCAAATGGCAAAAAGCACAAACAGATTGACGCAAGCCAACAGCATTTAGAAAACAAACTTGCATCACTCGTACCGGCAAGTCCACGCTGACATCTGTTCCATCCAGCAGCGCTACTCGGCAAGTAATGATGGATTTTGCGTCCCCAGCTGCAGGGATGTGGGTTGCAGCTCTCTGGGCCTCTCTCAGCCTTTCCTTCTCGGCATGTTTACGCATAGACCGCCGTCCAAGGGTTCGACGGAAAAAGCTCAGCATCTTGGCTATGAAATCCAAGACAGAAAGAGAACACGTTCATGTGAGGCTTCCACTGGAGGGAAAAAAAAAAAAAATTCTTGGAAAAGATCAGACTTTGATAAAGAACTGTTAGAGTCAAGAAGCCGTTCACTTCTTGGTACTTAAATACCCACTCTCTTCGGCTACTTTGAAAAAATCTCCGCTTGGATGGCAGCTGGCCTGATTTTTTTGGACAACCTGAAAAGGTTGTTAGGAGAAAAAACAATGATCTCATACAACTGATTGCAACCTTTCATTAACGCAAATGCCACTGCACTCTTCAAAAAGACGGTGATGTCCTCTCAAAACTAGAAAATAACTACCACCAGTTACGTTCTTAGCTGATGTACTCCAGCTCTCTCACCAGTAGAAAAAAAAACAAAAAACGGGCCGTTCCCGCCTCAGAACTTCGCTTACACAGCGGGGACTCTGTAGCCGAGCCTCTCAGCCTGTGCTCGGACAGGGCACGGCGGTTCCCGTATCACCGCGGCCCCGGCTGCCCTCAGGCTCCCTCCGGCGCGGGGAAGCGACCTCCAGCCGCCCAGGTTCCCGTCCGCCACGGCAGCGCCGGCCCGGCAAACACCCGGAGCTCGGCGATGAGTCAGTCCCGAGCCCCAACACCCGCCCGGTCGCCCCAGATCGCAATCCAGCCCGAGAACACAGAGCGCCTCAGGAACCCCCCCCCCCCGCAGCCTCCCGGCCGCTTCCCAGCGGAGCCCCGAATTGAAGCGGCCCCCGCCCCGCTCACATCCCGGGCCACGCCGGCCGGGCGCCCCCAGTCCTCCCCGCTGCCCCGACCCTTACGTAACACCCCGGGACCGGCGCCCGCCTCAGCCCCGGGCCCACGGCCCCGTTCCTGCCCCGCCTCCCCGGCGGCCTCGCCCCAGGGGTCGCGCCGCGCCATCCCCCGCCGCGGCGGCGGCCACTCGGACACCGGCGCGGCGCCCCCCCCCTTCCCCTCAGCGTCGTAGCCGGACCCCCGCGCTGCTTACCCGGCGGGTGTCGCCGCGGCCCGGGCGGCGGGAACGGGGGAGCCCGGGTCGCTGGGAACGCGTCCCCACGGCGGCTCTCGGCGGCCCTGGGGGCGGGCGAGGGGGGCGGTGAGGGAGCCTACGGGAGGGGGCGGGCCTCCGAACATGGCGGAGCGAGGTGGGAGGCCCTTAAACAGGTAACGACGCTCCGTCCATTTCCTCCTGTCCACGCTTACTCACCTGGCGGCTTCCGCTGCTGCTCTCTGCCGCTCGGAGGAGGTGTGGAGCCGGAGGAGCGGGGCGGCAGCGAAGGAAGGCGGGAGGCGGGCAGTAAAGGAGCGCTGCTCTCCTCCCCCCGCAGCGCGGCCATAGCCCCTTTAAAAGAGGCGGAACCCGGGGAGAAGGGGGCCCCCTCCGCCCCGAGCCAGGTGGTTGGGCCCGGCCCAGGGCCGAGGCGGGGGAGCGGCGCGGCCGACGGGCGGCCCGGGGAGGGTGGCGGGAGGAGGCGCGGTCACCGCGACGAGGGGTGAGGGTCCGGGAGTCAGCGTCACACACGGCCCCAGGGGGAGAGAGGCGGGGATCGCCTGAGGAAACGAGAGCCGATTCGGGACGAGGGCGAGTTAATTCTCAGCCTTTTTCTACGATTTTTGCTAACACGTAGAGTAAGTTTCCCTCAGCTGTCCTGCCAGAACCTGAACAAGTCCTCTGCTGGCCAGCAGTACGAAGCCGCCTCCGGCAAACGCGCTCTTAAATCAAGTTTCGAAAAGAATGGTTTCTTTAAGCACTGCCCCGAAGGGTTAACTGCAGCATTGTGTCAAATAAAGCAGAACCATCCACAAACTAACAGTATTTATACACTGAAATAAGGTTATCAGGACTACAATGAAAAAATGCAGACTGTAATCTAAATGTCCTTTGGAAATACAATTAGTTCCAGAGATCTATATTTTGGGTTTTTTTTCTTATCTATTACTGCAGTCTAAGAGGAAAAGCCCCGTGCACCAGCATTAGACACAGCAATTCATGGCGGCTGCACCCCACTGATTTGTTTTGTTTTTGGTTTTGGTTTTTGTACATAAATATTTATGTTCCGGCTAGTACTGGACATCTCCAAGTAGAAAACTTCACCAAAGGCAATGTAAACTCTGCTTGAAGAGTATAGTCCCAGCTCACAGAGAGACTGCTCCGGAGGAACAAGCTCCAGACTGCTTCAAAATCCCAGGGTAAATCACAGAATCATAGAATTGTCTGGGTTGGAAGGGACCTCAGAGATCATCAAGTCCAACCCTTGATCCACTCCCGCTGCAGTTCCCAGCCCATGGCACTGAGTGCCACATCCAGTCTCTTTTTAAATATCTCCAGGGACCGAGAATCCACCACTTCCCTGGGCAGCCCATTCCAATGCTTGATCACCCTCTTGGTAAAGAATTTCTTTCTAATGTCCAGCCTAAACCTCCCCCGGCACAACTTGAGACCTCTTGTGCCCTCTTGTCTTGCTGAGAGTTGCCTGGGAAAAGAGACCAACCCCCCCCCCCCCGGCTTCAACCTCCTTTCATGGAGTTGTAGAGAGTGATGAGGTCTCCTCTGAGCCTCCTCTTCTCCAGGCTGAACAGCACCAGCTCCCTCAGCCTCTCCTCCAAGTACGACAACTGCAAGAGCAGACTTTGGCTTCTTATTTTGTCCACTTTTGCTCACGACAATGTAGCATTTTCTACACTTGGCCATGAAACCTGGGCTGAGCTACCCAGTCACTCACCGGCCGAGTGTAGGAATTGGCACCATGAGACACCGACTAGTAAATTGGCAAAACCTGCTCCAGTGCTCGAATACACATCAAGTTATCTTGATGTCATTTTTGCTGAAATGGCAAAAGAAATCGCTCCGGTAATTGCCCAGTATTTTCTGACTAACAGTCTGATTTTAATGTTAAATGTCAATTGGTTTAGCACCCCGGTGTTGACAACACAGCAATCCTCCCACAAGCAAGAGGGGGCAAGGCAAGCATAGGGGAAAGGTGAGTTCCAGGTTCCTGTTTGGTTATTTACTCAGTAACACGTATCACAACTAGGGGGGATTTAGGTACTTTTTAACAGATGAGCAGAGATTATGTTTGCTCCCAGTAGTCTGTCATGAAGTACATGTGGGAGCCTGCAATCAAGTTCCAAAATGAACTATACAAAATCTTATTAAATGTGAAAAAGTAATTTATCATCAAAGTTTTCAGGTATCTGACGGATTCTCTGTGCACATCAACTAACATAATTTGCCTAATAACGATGCTTAGTTTTTAGTGGAGATGTCTGTAACATGATGGTAGTCTCCTTGACATTAGGTCTACACCAATTCTCATCTTCCTCTAAGACAATGTATTCTGAGAATAAATAACCTGATTCTTAACAGGTTGTGTTTTCTGCCCATCTTCAATTATTTCCTCAGTTTCTTTCTACTCTGACTCACTAGCTCCTTTGTCACCAGCAAGAACTCTGCTACTCTCAGCTTCCTCTCTTGAGATTCAGTGACACATTTTTGCTCTTCTTATTTCACACCAGCCTCTTGCTACTCTTCACTCTTGCAGTTTACTCTCTCCTATTTGCTACTCAGATTACTCAAATCCAAACACCTTGTCCTCACTTGAAAGTCCTAAATTCATCAGTCAAATTAAGAACATATGGGTCTCTCACAAACTCCTATCCCTCCTGAGAGAGATTCTTCTCCTAAGTACTTTAATGGCATCTTCCTACTTTGAACATCCCCTCACTTTTTGGCCTCAAATACTCGATTCATAAGCTTCCATCTGGAATTTTTGTTCTTCACATTGGTACTCTTCAAGCCCTCAGGTTCTGAGACCTGACTGTAACCTCTACTGAACAGTCTCCAAAACACTCACTATATAAAAGTTATACTTCCGTAAAGCAAAAACTGCAAAATATATTTTCAAGTAAATAAACTTTGGTTCATACTGATACACTGCTTCTGTATACAAGCAATTTAAGTCTTGATAATTTAGCATCCTCTTCTATTGCTCAATCCATAGGGCTGTAGTTATGGCACACAATGTCAAAATGTAAAATACAAGATGAACATTATCTGGAACCAGAAGCGTATAGAAGTAGCATAGCAAAACTCTGTACAGTAGCAAGAAAATCACAAAAAAAATATTAAACTTTAAATTACTAAAGCACATCTTTATTTTGCAATTAAACAATTAAGATCCACAAGTAAACTATATATATTTTCAAGTCTGTACCTAGACAACTATTTGTCAACTGAAATTAAATATATCCACAAAATATGCATAACCGCATTTTTTCACATAATAGAATGAAATTTTACTTAAGACTAAAACAAGACTTGTTAAATGTTAATTAACATATTTATCCTGGGAACTGCTGGTTTTCGGTAGAAGTTAGTGTATCATTTTAATGGCAAGAAATTTCATTTTATCAAAATGAGGACAAATACATAAGGCCCTTTAAAGCATACAGTAGCTGCAGTGACAAAAGCTGAATTTATTTTCATGTTATCCAGTGTTGACCAATTTCAAGTTTCTATCATTTTTTTATCAAGCACCCTGGCTACTGTTTAGCCAGCATGTTGTGTTACATGTTTAGCCAACATGTGTTGTTGTGTTTGGTTGGTTGTTTTTTTTTTTCCTTCCCCTCATGTGCTTTTAAACAAATTTATAGGCAAAAGTCTAGTTATGGGAAGAACCTTCCCATTCCCCCAACGTTAATAAAAATACACAAGACTTAAGTCTAAACAACAGAAGAGCTCTACTCCACTCTGAGATGATTCACTTCACACTTGCTGTCCATCATTAAGCAGTATGAAACTGAGATGAAATTTGACAACTCAAAGCCACAGCTGGAAATGCAAATTAATTACCAAAACCACCTAGCAAAAATATTGCCACCATCTGGTTGTTAATGATTATCTAAATAATATTCTTCCCTTTGTATTTACACAGAGTAGCACCTGTTACAGGAAAAACAACCAAACCAAAACCCCCCAAACAAATAAAAAAACCCCCAACACCCTCCCCCCAAACAAACAAAAAACAAACCAAAACAAACAAATAAATGAAACAAACAAAACCAAAACACCAAAAAAACCTAAACCTTATATAAACAGCCCTGCCAAACTGAATGGGATCACTGGTAAAGGAACCAAACTGAATGGAAAACAAATCTGGATACACAGTTTAAAACAAAACTTTCTTACCTTAGTTTTCCTTTAAGATTGTTATGGGTTGTTGCTGTGGTGCCCCAACTACTGAGATAATTGCACTGGATCATTTATAGCCTAGTCTTTGCAGATATACTCTAGTTAAAGAAAACAACAGCTTAATGTAAACTGTTTAACCCTTTCACTTATGTCTTAGGCCTCTGGCCTAGGAGTAAAAGAGTGGAAACTTCTTTAAACTTCATTGTGCATTATCTTTTGTTATCAAAATTCAAATAAGTTAAGTAAAAAAAAAAACAAAAACAAACTGATTTCCAGGTAGTAGATCTAATGTTAAAAATAATGCTTAGCAGAACACTTACAGTAAACATAGCTAATCTGCATCTGAGAGAGATCACAGAGATAAATTTACGAGTACCCTGTAGTTTCTATTTGCACCTTTTTTTTTTCCTTTTTTTTTTTCTTTTTTTTTATGAAATGCAAACTTTGTATTCTTCTTAAGACAGGAAAATTGAGATGACAGAATTATTGGTATCTATTTTCTGAAAGTCCCCCAGGAACACATACACAATAAACCAGAAACAGTTGGAACAATAGGAAGCACTCGTACCAGGATGTATGAATTATCTCTGTACAGAAACCCATTTAGCATCTCTCCAAACCCAATTTATTTTATCCAATAGTTCAATCAGTAGTAAGCATGAGATAAAGTGCTACTATTCAAACACCAAAACACTTGGAAAAAAAATAATTACCCTTTAAAATGTGTAAGCCTGCTAAATATGAAATAAAACTACTAACAAACTGTCAGCCAGTCCATGAAACTATAGTTCATCCTATGGCAGACCTGGACAATATTTTACTGGATTTTTTTTTTTTTTTTTTTAAATGAGGCTACTGGTTCAATGAAATCAAAGTCCGTATTTTTTAAATAGAAAAATTCAGCATTTTTAAAACAAATAATTTATCTCAAATTTTTACCACTGAACTCTCAATGAAAAAAAACATGCCAATGCCAACAGCTAGAGGCTCCAGCTCACACACCTGTTAAAACCTTGTAGCTGGAGAAGCCCTAGACACAATAGTTACACAATAGTAACCAGCACAGAGGTAAAATCCAGTGACAACAAACTGACCCCTCCTTTGCAGACTGCTGAACAGACAAACAAACATACAGTTTCCATCTATAACTGCAGTGGGATAACAGAGGCTGGTCAGAACAGTTCTACTCAAACAAATAATTTTCCTCTTGTAACAGCTTCCCCATCACCATAATTCCTGCAATTTCATGGAAGATCCACATCTAATCAATGAGTATGTGTTTACCAGATCTTTATATTGGATCCTAGCACCAAAAGCAACAAGGAAGAGCTTTTCCAGTCTCAAGACAAAAGGTGGGTAATTGTACCCAGCCACCAGGGACTTGAGATGCGACCTACAAAAAGTCTACAAGTGACAGGTAGCACCATTCCTACCTTGTGGAAGCCCAAATATGCAAAATTTTATTTCTGAGCATAATCCAATCCCTACCTTCATCTGCAGAGCTGAGGTTCTTGAAAATTCCCTGTGTATGGCTCTAGAGTAAAAACTACTGCATATGTAGTGGACAACTTGATTTTGCTTGAAAATTGGTGGATCTGTAGAGTTTTCAATGCTCATGCTAATTCTCCGAGCCATCAAACATCACCCACACACCTGCACAAGCATAAAAGTATCAAAAAATTCAACTCCACAGCATGCCTGGAGCTCCAGCATCTCTGTGCCAGACCTTCCCTACTTCCCATCTCCCTGGGCTGTGCACCAGCAGCAGGTCCATGGGCTTTTTGGAACATCTCCATGGAAAGTTACTGGCTACACAGATTCCATAACAAACTCCTCGTGTTCCTTAATTTCCCAACTGCCTTCCCACCCTAAGAGATGGTGTGCCAGATTGTAATCAGGTATTCTAGAAATGTTATTGCTTTATTTATATGGGACATAAGCTTCCAAGATAAATGTGGAAGGAATACCAGCTATTATTAAATGCAGTGAGAAAAAAAAAAAAAAAATAAAAAAAATCAGGCTCTTTCTCATAACTAGGAAAGACTATATAAAATAAAATGCATAAAAGCAGCATTTTACTGCTGAAGACTTGAAAGTTGTTTAAAATAGCAAATACTTCTAAATTCAAGATATATTAACTCTTCAGCTCTCAGTTATATGGTACATCTAAAACACTATTTCTAAAAGTGGAGTGGCTGACAGTCTGTAGGTCATTTATTCAACAAAGCCTGTATCTTATTTCATATTTAACAGAAATTAAAAATGCCCCCCAAACACTCAAAAGTCCCCCTGCTAAAACCCCATATCTTTCTACTAAAACCCCCCTTCAAATTCACTTTAAACAAGAGATGGTAGTGGTAGTTTTCAATCCAAACCTAAAAGGAAAACAGAAGTCTTGACGTTATACATTGGCACAAAATAGTCATAATATCGCTCTTATTTACAATGAAAACCTTTTTTTTAAAACTGGATTTGTACCATGGAAGTGTTACAAACATACTCTTTCCCACACCCACCCAGCATTTTTCCTAATCAAACGGTATGAAAATAATTATTCATAAAATCCAACAGTCATAACACCAATCACATATAGGTCTATAGGTCATTATGTCTGAAAGATACATTCATGTTTTGTACAGCATGAAACATACAAAAGTTTCTTTAAAAACCTTTAAGGATGATACAGATCTTCATAACCTAAAGTAAAATATTTAGTAGTTTTACCTTTTTTTTGGCCATATAAAAATATTTTAAAGGCCATTTATACCACAACAGGTAGAAACATCTGAACAAATGATTTCTGGTGCAGAACGGCTTCAGTGCTATTCTCTTTCCCAATCACTTTTTGGTTACCACAACCCTGGCTTTGAAGAAACCAAAAAGCCACTGAGTAGCCAATGACCAATTATCCAAGAATAGTTACTTTGTTACACTTTTTTTTTTTTTTTTTACCTCAGTGCAACTACATAAATACACTATCAGTCAGCTTAAGTCAATGCAGAAGATTTGGAAGAGACCTATTATTCTTGCCTCTCTTTGTAATCAAAACAGGAGTGACAGACGACCAATAAATATCCCACACTTAATTGTGGTATAAATGGGTCTTTTGAACTCAAACTGCTTTGGCAACTTTACACAAGAATATTTAAGTATGTGACATACCAACACTATATAAGGTTGCTATAAACTCCATTTCTCATTTCCCTCAGAAAAAAAGGGCAAGTTATTTATTTACAGTTTGACTATGAAGAGAAGTTACTTAATTAAAATGGATTAATTATTTTAATTTTTAGACATTAAGTGCTGAGTTTAAAATAACCTTCCAACTAGCCAGCATCTCAGATAATAATCTTGTCACATGGAAGTTAAAGCTTATACTTTCCTAAGGAATTTTATTTTGTTATGAATGGCTTAAAATAAAACTGAGATTAAAGCTACCTTATTACTTTTTTCCAGTTTATCAGATCCAGAAATCATTGTACAGTTCATTTTTCACTGAGGGATAAGCATCAAATCTATAAATACAAGTACCAGGGCCACAGGCCAACTAATATTATTTTATTTTCTAAAAATATTTAAAACTCTGTCTTCCATTTGGCATTGTGGTTCATATTTATTACTAAGTCATAGCCAGGGTTTCACTGTTCCTGAATCCCTTTTCACTTATTAGTCATAGCTGATCTCTTTCAAATGTCCATAGAACACAGTATATTATATAATATAATTCTTCAATAGTTAAAAATTATTTAGCGTAGAACTTTCCATTTTAACTCTATGCTCTATATAGAGTACAACAAGTTTACTGGATAAACATTTTCAGGAAACCAATACAATAAATTAAAACTTTTAAATAGAGGGCACAAAATTACGTTGTAACAGGGCAAAAAAGTGACTGATTTTTTCTTGCAGTATATTACACTGGACACTTTGCTTCTAACTTGGTTTCTGCTATACTGGAAAAATATTAAAAACTGGGATGTTCATGTATCTTTAGAATGAGCTCAGATACTGTATCAGACAGACATTTCTCACAAATTTTCTACCTACTTAAAAAAAAAGCAACCCATACCAACTGGAACACTTTTGCACAAGTATAACAGAAAGCGACTGGGGTCATTATGGAATTAAAGCAAAATTCTGGGACAACTTCACTGTGTTCTCCTCACTTCCCTTCCCAGCCCTCCCAAACAATTAAAAAAACCCATAAAAGGCAAACCTGTACGAACATGGCTTGAAATCAAACTATGCTGATTTTAAAAGTAATTGGTTAGCAGATAATGGAATTAAATCACACCTGATTGTAAGTTCAACTTAATTTTATCAGTGCTATTAAAGAGTTATATTCTAATTCAGCAAGACAGCTATTCCCAATGAAAGGATAAAACAAAGTATCAGCTTCTAATGACCTACCAGCATTTCATAATAAGCTGCTAGTAAGTTACTAGTTGGAAGGAATGAAGGAATGTGTCAGATTTTTCACATAATTACAACACAGCAGCATACAATGCTCATTCATTAAGTTGGCAGAGGTGCTTTTGCTACCGAGAGTAGCAGGCAGGTACTTGTAGAATGAAAGAGGGAATGGTAGTTCCATGACCCTTTGTGGTATCACATTCCAAGCACCAAGGGCCGTTTTAAAAATTTGAACCCATTAAGATAAATATGACAGGACAATACCACCCCCAGAGAATCATGAGTGCCTTTCACTGGATGTACGCTCGAAGTCTCAAGGCACTTAAGGGGTTAAGACATAATGCATGCACTAGTTCCCATCACGTAATCTTAAGTCACATGAATCAGAATACAGCAGTGTATGACACATAAGCTGTGTCAAAAAAATGCCTTTTTTTTTTTCTTTTTTTAATTTTTATTATTACTTTGTACAAGATGCTGGTAACTGGGCATTATGCAGCTACTGCTGGGTTAACACAGACACCAGCTTTACTCTAACAACCAGCTGGTCTCAAGTAAGGGTGTAGGACAAAGTGTGCTGCATCAGTAGGCAGTGTGTATCTATCTAGTATTGGCAATATTGCTAATGTTGTAAAAAACAAAACAGTGGAAGTCTGTACATAGTAAATAAACCTAGCACTGGAAAAAGACCATGGCTTAGTGTACTTTTTCATTTGTTTTTCATTTTAAGAGACATGGGTGTAAAACAGAGTGAAATAATTCCAAGCCTTGTTTGTAGCAATTCAACCAGAAGCGCAGTATATGGCACTACAATGAAATATCGTAGATTACCCTGAACACAATTAGTTCTTTCAGTTTATGGTTTGTTCGGAGCAAAGCACGAAAATAAAGTCTTCAAACAGATGAAGGTTAGAAGAGTTTTAGAGACAGATTTTGTTTCAACGTAAAGTGCAACAGTGCTGAAGTTTTCAGAGTCCTTTGTCAATTCTTTGCTGTACTTCACTATCGTTTCCCACGAGCAGTATCATGGCACAAAGAATGCTGCCAGTTCATTATAGAGGACAGGATTCCTCAACTGATATCCTAGGTTTTTCGCTCTTTACTTATGCAGTGATGTTTGTAAAGGTTTAATAAATCCTTCTTCATATACCTTCAAAATAGCTTCACATACAAATCTGTATTGACTCTGAAAAGGAAAACAGATCCAGTAAATTGATAATAAATGTAATTGAACTCTGTCATTTGGAAGCATAAGAGTCATCTAAGATTTCCCCATCCCATTCTACCAAGAACTGAGAGGCCAAGAACTGTGCTTCACAATTAATTTAGGAAACACAAAACAACAGGAACTTTATAACAACACAAGAACAGGATGAACAGCACTTTGAACTATATACCAAAAGTCATATCCACAAAACTACTACTATTATTACAACATCACCTATTTAGTAATTTTCTGCTGTTGATTTAATTGCTGAAGTTTCACTGACCTGAGGTTTCCATGAACTTGTAGTTAGAAGCATTGGTATCAAAGCATTTTTTCATGCTTACATGAATTCTGGTGTGTTACTGGCATCGCCCTCTCAGAATTTGGTAACATTTTTTCAGTAATCAAATCAGAATATAATAGGAAAAAAAATTGAAATAAAATACCTGTAACAGAGGTACCTTACCACATGTAACACTAAATACTGCATAATAGTGTATATTTTGGTCAGAAAACCAGCATGCTTGTTTTTCCAGTGTCATGGATTTCTCTGTATGTTGTAATTAGTGATGTCAGATCTTAAGTAGGCACAACAACAGATTCAGTAATAAATAATTGTTTAATTTATTGTTGCATGTATATTAAAATAGTTAAATTCACACATATCTGTTTAAAATACTTTTTTCCTCCAGCGAGCCCTAAAGGAGACTCAATTCTTCTCATACAGTCCTCACAGCAGACCCCGATGGACAGAGCCATCTTGTGGACATTGAGTGAGTGTGTCAGGATATAAAAAACTGACAGTGTCAAAGGAAAAATTCTAGTATCTAATGTTTACAAAATCTTTAAAAAACCAAACATGCTAAGTCTTAAATTATCCTTTCTCTCTCTGATCCAGTAAACACCTGCATTTCACTGAAGCTTTAAAGTTCTGGTTTCTCTACGAAAAATGGGAAGAGCATAAGATATTTAGCATATGTCAAGAAAAAAAAAATAATAGTTGAAGTCCTTACCACTGTACTTCCTACCTTTACTAAAAAAACTCTGCCTCCCTGTGTATGCTAGAGACATGCTGTTCATACTGTGTAGTCATCACAAACAGCAACAAGAACCATCTTCTATTATTTTTCATGTATCATTAACAACCTCATCCTTCCTATGTCAGCTGAATAATACTATTATTTTTTTTAGTGGAACATGAACAGTAGCACTGGACAGTGCTACTGAACGATGACCCAGAAATGGAGACCCATATATAATTTTTGCCAATGAATAATCTTTGAGGCACACAAAAGGTTTATTCAGATTTGATTATAGAGGAACAGTAGCAGGGACATTAACATCACTATAATGAGTTAGTACATTCAGGTAATGGTAATCGTAGATGAGATTTAATACTGGATCTAGTGCCTTAACTCCTTCAAAATACTTTCTTTAAATAAAAAATAAATAAGTAAAAACCCAGGAACCAGGCAAAACTTGGAACAACCAAGCTTTTATACACATTTTCTAAAAATGTTAAAACAAAATAACAATAAAATCAACTGCTCTCAGAGGTACTCAGTTTCTCAATCTGTTCTAAAAATTCTACAATTCTGAAATATAATTCTGAAATAAAAGCAATCTTAAAAAAAAAACCCAAAACACTATAGATCCAGGAAAAATTGTAGCATTTGAAGATAGCTCAAATGTGAAGAGCACACCAAAGGAATCCTGATAGCAAGTCACTTTTTTTAGACTAAATACACTTAAAATTACTTTGATGTACCTCACATCAGATTTAATTGCAGGTACTTTAAAAAATATTATTTCTCTGATTATTTCTCTTCAACTGAGCCACTACAGGGCAGAGTTAAGGCTTGTTTTCATTATAACTTAGGAAAGATGAATCAATGAATTGCATCACTAAATGTTTTTCTTGCATGTCTTGGATCTTTCTGTGTTTACCTTTTACACTACATCCCTTCTTAACACGTGGAAATAGGCTCCTGCTTTCCACATTGAGTAATTTGTACACTACTTGTACACTACAGCTGAAGCTTTTTTCAAAGTTTTTGTTTGTTTGCTTTGTAAATTTGAGTGGTTTTTTTGAAATTTAGAGCATTGCTCCTTTCCAATAGCCTTGGCAATTTATTCCTGCCTGGACCAAGGCTCTAGCTACACCGGGTAAAGGTGACTGTTTTGCAATATGATCAGCAGTAAGTATGTTACAAGTCTGTGTAGTTAGATGATTGGATAATAGGGAATTACTCTTCTGCAAGACAGAACAGGAAGTATGATACTCACAGGTGTTTGGATCATCATGGCTCTTTGATCTCTCATGGTTCTTACAATATCTAATGGATAAACAGGCTGATTGCACTCAATGAGACACATGGCTGTCTCCATAGTGATAAGAACACCTGTCCGTCCAATCCCAGCACTGCAAAAAACACAAAACAGAAAATGAAACTAAGTGTCTGGGACACAATTCAAACTTAAAGACTTGCCTTCTCCAGCTTTCTCATGACTGATCATTATGAGTCTCACAGTATTAGGGCAGGGGTTGGACAGATTCTGTGTCCCTGGAAGCCTCCATCCTTGCCTGAACAGGGGAAAAAAGGAAAAAAAAAGGAAAAAGAAAAAAAAAAGGGGAAAAAAACCCAGTGCAGAACTCTCAGTCCTTTGAAGAAGGGCTGACTTAATTTGAAGGCAATAAGAACTCCCTTTAAAAAGCAGAGTTTACATACAGGTATTTATTCAGATCATATTCATAAACCTACTAGTATCTAGATGATAGCAAAATACAGAGATACCTAAATTGCATACTGTGCACTTTGTGTCAATTTGCCCCTTACTGGAATGTTATTTTGATTATTTTCTTAATATTTTGAAGTACAAGAGAGATCATGTAGGAATATGAAACAGCAATCCCTTTCAAGACAAGGAAGAACCATAGAATATACATCTTGGAACGGAAAAATTAAAGCTCTAGGTGAATCATCTTCATTTTAAAAATAAAGCAAACCTAAAGATTTATCAGCATTGTTTTACATATGTTTATACTTCTCCACAAGCACTAGTCCTCAAAGACTGAATATTTAACCATGAACTTGATAATCAGATTCAAATTCCAATTTTTCTTATTCAAGAAAATTATGCTGCGTTTTTCAAACAGAAAACCAGTGTTTCTCCATATTAGAATACAGGACCAAATCTGTATTTTCAGATGGCAGCACTATCTCAACTCACACAACTAATATTTCAGTCAATAAAAGTGCTTGCTTCTAAATTAGTTGAAATAAAAATTCCAGACTTTGAAACTTAATTGTCCTCATTTGTAAGCATAACTTCAAATTAAGATTGGCCAAACTACTACTTTAAATCCTTGCCCAGAAGGTGGCATTAAAGCTACTATGTATTTCAGTGATGCCATGAGAATTTCATGACAAGATATAAATGTGCTGGTTAAATAAAATTATTCATTAGCATCTCATACATATAAAATTTTTATGTAGAATGCTTTATCAAATCAGAACAGGAGCAGTATCTGTCAAGAGAACCATTTTACGCCTTCAAAACATTTGGGAAAGGACAACAAGAATGATGTCAAGTGTGATCATTTCCCTATGATAAATACCAGGTAGGCTAGGACTCTTGAGATTGGAAAAAGAAATCACCAATTGATGGAAGGGAACAGAGATAGGACATGAAGGGCATGGACAGTATGGGTGGTTCACCCTCTTATCCAAACCAAGACACTGTTCAACTTAACTAGGAGGAGCCTTGTAAAAATAAAAGCACATGCACACACAAGGTCTGGAAACTAGTGTTTTAAGCAGTTCAACACAGCAAATCTTTCCAGTTTCTTAACATTCTTGCTGCTTTACAATCTGGTTTTCGGGGTTGTTTTTAAACGACTATAGTAGAAAGTCTGCTCTTTTAGCTACTTGCATTCCCCACACTAAAGCTGGTGGCTTAGTGCTGAAAACAAGTTTCATCACTTTGCTGTGCTAATGCCTTGTCCTGTTATACTGAACAGATGTTAAAAATAGTGTGCATACACCTCATGTAGTAACCCCTGGGCTCCTTCAGTTTGACTCACCAGTGGAATTTGTTTATACTTTTACAACAGCCACTAAATTAAGGCCATGTAAATAAATTACATTGAACTGTGATATTATTTTCTTCTGTGAAACATTTTTAAGTTTATATCATTATTATAACAACATTTATTCTGTGAAACTCATATTGGTATTGATACTATCAGTGTGGAGCTGAACTGATGCTCAGATGAATGAAAGTGTTCATACTTCCCAAAGTTTTTTTTCCAATGTCTGCACAGACTTGCACACTTCATATTGTAAAATTTCTGTTTGGTTGATATTTTCACCATATAAGCCAAACGTGTACCACTAATGAAAGTGAAAGAGCAATATCATTTAAGGCAGTGGTGTTCTTATACTGGTTTCCCTAGTTAATAAGATTGACTCTGATCACTGAAAAACAGGAGAGCAAAATCAATTAAATACAATTTCTGATGCACAAAATGTTAAAAACATCTATTTTTTTCATATTCTTAAATACATGTCTAGTTTACTTGTAGACTACATAGTCTTAAAATTGATTTTGTCCCTTGCACCTTTCAGCTTCTCTCTGAAGCAGGAACAATGCCCCCCTGACTCAGGAACACTGTCTGTGGAGTAGTCAGGAATTTAGAGGTCAATTTTATTCACAGAACTGCTCACAAAGAAGTGATATAACACATCTTCATTTGAACACACTTGGCATAATGCATTAATATAATATACCAATGGAGTACTCTAAAGGATTAAGATTTTGAAATTTACTACAGGAATGTAGAATGCTAGTAAAAACTACTGCACAAGAAAAACAACATTAACATATTTCCTGTATACATAAAAAACTGAGTAATAGTTATTTTGTATCACAACAAAAGCAAATTGTTGAGAAAAATGTATCGTACATGTCAAAATATCACACAGCCTAAGACTGCAGTCCTGAGAGAAAATATCTTATTTGATCACTGCATATACCACCCATGTCTTCTGCTATGGTTTATTTATACAGCTATTCTGGAGTGTTGTAGAACAGTCACCATGAGAAAAAGATTTCTAAGTAACATTTGTCATTTTCCTGTTTTATTTTATAGACTGTTCGCACACGCATTTGAACTGTGAAAAAAGCCAAAACCAAACCCAACGAAATCCCCACACAGACCAGTGCTGAATGTAGATACTCAGAATTTTGCTTGTTGTAATGTGATGACAATTTCAAGCAATTAAGTGTTGAGTTCTCCTGTCATACCCAAAGCAGATACAATTAAAGGTTTATTTCAACAACAAAGCACAGAAAAGCTATTTGTTGATAAGTTCAGGTTAATAATTTAATAAAGCTGGGAAAAAATGGATACCTGCAATGAACAACAACAGGTTCTTCTCTGCCAGCCCTCTTCTTTCGCACAAGACACACAAAATCTAGGAAATCGCTGGAATCATCAGGAACCCCATGATCAGGCCATGCTATATACTGGATTTGGGTTAGTTGGCGGCTTTCCTCTTTCTAATTAGAAACATGAAGTTTATTCAAGGGTAATTCAGATCCCATTACAAAAAAAAAAGAAAGAAAAAAAATCAGTGGTGCATCTACAGCAACTTGTACCCATAACAGAAGTGGCTTCCACAACCATCAGCACTTCATTAGCCTTTATCATTGCTCATCCTGGATTTTAGAACAACATTTTTTCCTTAAAAACAAAAAGGCAACCCACAATGCTTACATCTTCAACAAGTTGAAAAACAATTACAGTCCTTGTAGTAGCAAAGTAGTTCAGAGATATCAATGATCTATTTGAACAAAGACGGTGGTCAAATTCCCAGCAAAACAAATTTAATAGAAAGAGGTAATATCTTACCAGATTGACAGACAGAACTGGTGTAGGGATTGGAGAGGCAGGACTTTCAGGCCTAAAAGCTTTCCTTCAGACCCCATATAAACATCAGCATTGTTTTGTCTTCATCTGCACCTCTTTGATTTTATATTCTGCATAGGATGTACAATGACCTTCCACTCCCCTCCTGCCCCTTGCTCCAGTATCACTAACATAATTTGCCTCTGGTCAGCAGAGGGTACAAGCCTCGGCATAAAAGCAGCATTTCAAAGAACAGGAGTTACCACACTTAAAATAACCCTTAGACTGTGAATCACAGAGGTTCAGCTGCTGATAACAAATGACCAATTGTTTCAAAAGGACACGGGGTAGGAATTTTAACTGCAAATTGACTAAAAGGCAGCTCTATAAAACTGGAATCTCATCTGCTAACCCAAGCTGTGAGAAATGAGTATGTGAACTGAATTCTAGATACTCACTTGCAAACATTTCTGAAATTGAAACGCTAGCTGGGAATGCTGAGAACTACAACTGCTCTTAAAATCATGCAATGCACGTTCAGGCAAGCCTTTATTTATGTGTAGTCACCAATGCCAATTAATCTTTCTCTCAGCAGGATTTATCTTACACCTATTTGCACATACTCTCCAAGATGGAATTACTAGCAATTGTTAGCCTTTACAAAGACAGATTTTCAGTTGCAATGAAATACATGTAGTGTCTCATGTTTTGGAAGCATCAGGTGAATAACAAGTTTCTCCACTCTTTAATTACTTTTGTTTTTTGGCCAAGGCATGAAAGACACCCTTAAAGACTTTAAAGATACACAACACATCTTTTACGTGATTTAAAACCAATTATGATGATTATGGAAACTGAACCCTTGCAATATTTTGCTAGTGAAATGTTTATCTTTCTAAGAGCAGAATGTATAACAGGCAAAGTACATGGCAACATGACTAGTTTTCTAAAGGTCTCTAGAAATAAACAGTTCTACTTATGTGGATATGGCCATCAAGTTGACAAGAAAGTCTAGTTAATTAGATTTTACCTAGTCTGTGAGGATTCCACAGATAAATACTGAAAAACACATATTAAGATTTTACCTCCAGATTAGTCAATGTCATTTCTCGAAAGACGTAAGCAGGATTTCCTTCTTCTGAATGGCAGGTAATCTGGAAATTCCCATATGATGAGCTTCCTGATGGCTCTGGCCAGTATTGATGGCATTTAACCTAAGATCAACACATTTTCAAAAATGCCTGTGTTGAAATTCAGAGTATTATTTTCATTCTCTCTAGTTGCTTATACCGTTGTTCATTAAAAAGCATTTTGATCATTTTATAATCACTGTTAATTTACTTACCAAGTAGACTGTGTTATCTACCTCTTGCTCATAAAATAACGTATTGCAGATCCTTTTCAAGAGGATACATGCACCAGAGATCCTGAGGTCAGTTTAAATGAAGATGGATGCCTTTAACTTGCATTACAATTTACTAAAAAGCTTATCTATAAATATTCCATCTTAAACTTGACTGAAAAGATGCTGCTTTATAAACATTTCTAACCTCTAAAATCCTAACCCTGATTTTCTCAAAGCACATTTATACAGCAAAACAAAAAATAATAAAAAAAAGGTAGTAAGCAACAAAAAAAGTTGCTATACTAATGCAGAAATTAGGGGGATGCAGATGGCAGACTTCAGAGACTCTTGATCAGGTAACCAAAAGACTTCAAATACTAAGGTTTTCTGGTATATTGCTTAAATGCCTAATTACAGAGGTCATTTCAGCTCAAGTGTACTTTTGTTTTTCCAACCCACCTGGCAATTCTTTAAGAGCAGCCAGATTTGCAGACTTCCTGCTCCACTGAGACATCCTGGCATGCAGTGGGACAGTGATGTCAGTAGCCTCATGATCAGCTTTAGAGCAGGGAGTCTGCCTATGGGTATAAGATAGATAAGTCCTTTTATTTCATTATTAAGCAGCTCTCCAAAGACCTCCACAAATATAATTATTGAAGGGGTAGGGGAAGCTCAGAGAACTGCTATTGCAAGTCTGTTCTTACCAGATCTGCAAAGAAAACTCAAATTAAAAGGGCACTTGTACTGAAATTCCCTCTAATCATATTTATTTGGAAGCAGGCAGTACCATGCTAACACTGAATCACTGAAAAATGGTTTCAAAATGATGCAATTTCACTTCAAGTATTTTAATTATATGTAGAGGCCTGTTCTCCCAGCAAATATATGGTTATTAAAAAATTAGACTACATAGACAGTTGAACTATAACGAGTTGATCAGAACACCCACAGCCATAAATCCATCTTCAAAAGAAATCCTGAATATACTGAGAAATTCCACTAAACTATTATTCCGTGCACTCAACCAGCCAGTGCTACTGTGAATGCTCCAGACTACAAACCAAGTAACTCAGGAATTATCCTGTATATATGATCATATTGAACTGTTCTGCCTGTCTCCAGAGCATGAAGCTGCATAATAAACAAATCCATTAAGGAGAAACTATAGCCTGAAAAAAAAAACCCAAAACCAAAACAGAACCAAAAACCGAGAAACCAACCACAAAAGAAATTTGAGGCTTTCTACAGCACCATACACAATTATGTTTAGTAATTTATAACTCCAATTACTTTATTACTAGCACTCTAATTTTACACATTTTTTAATGGAAATGACATAAAGGACAATGATTATTTCATATGATTAAACAAATGTTTATAGCCACAGATGATGTTATGAAAAATTTTAGATTTCAAGCTCTAAGAGAATCCTTGATAAGACAACCTTCCAGGCAGGATAGCTTAACAGTACATTGCTGTGTTAGGCTGCCTTCAAAAATTCATCTCTACATATCAAAGAACTAATTTACAAGGCCCAATTAACTTCTTGGAGTTCCTCTATTTGAAATTTACAGGGGAAAAAACCCTATGAAAATAAATTTTATGGGTTTTTTACCTTACAATAAAGAATCAAACAAAGAAGCCTAATAATATTTTAGGAAATCCGTGAAGACTGAATTGTATTTCAGAACTAAGCAGAGTATAAATATTAGCTATGTTAACAATATCAGAAGGTTTAAAATTCAAGAGTCATCATTCCAACAGCACTAGGAATGCAGTGGCGTTATGAAAGAGTCGCATCATAGTAAGATATTCTTAAAGATGTTCAGATATTCTAAGATAAGATATTCTAAGATTCTAAGTAAGATATTCTAAGATGTTCAGAAGATTACACAATTAGTATTTAAGGAAATTTTTTACTTACTCTTCCCCGTTCAACTTGAGTTGTTAACATTACAACCATAGATGAGCCCTGTTCCCAAGTCATCTGCCAAAAATCAGGACATGTGTTCGGTAACGGACCTTGACAAGCAATGTACTGGTTTATTATTGTGGAAGAAGGGATTTCCATCTAAGAGAAGGCAAAATAATTATTTTAATTCTTACAGCAAATATAGGTAAGGCAGACATTTAGTGTTTAGTAACTAATAATTTAAGAAGCATCCACTGCATTAATTTAATTTATGTTAGTAAATACTGATTTGCCCAGATAAAAATTCTTTGAAGTGTATCACACACAAAATTACTACAAAGATCCAAGTACATGTCACATACAGACAGTTATGTAGTTGCCATAATCAAGATTAATAGCCAAAAAAGTTAATGATACATCAGGTGGCAAATAATTCAGGTGCAAACAATTCATGCTCTGAAGGTCTCTGATACCAGGTTTTAAAATACTGGTATTAGAATTTCATTTAATCTGCATTTTCTGCTCCTGAAAGGAAAGTACCTCTAATTTTGTTGTTACTGAAAAAAGGGAAAAAAAAAATTTAAAAGAAAGTGCTCCTAGACTAAACTTTACTCATGTTTAACACTATTGCCACATGAGCAATCAGAAAAGAAGAATGAATTCCTCTGGTAAAGGGCTAGCTTCTCTTAGTGGTTTTGCTTTTTCTTAGTTTCTTTTATACAAACACTTGCTACAAAGCATTAGCAAATAAATATATCTACAGTAAATTTCAAACCATCTGGCTACAGCCAGCTACAGTTTGTCAGCCACTCTGGTCTGAAATAGATTTATGAATTTTTTTTAACCGATGTCTTAATTGAAAAACCTCAGAATTAAAGCCCGAAGCTCTTTTGAAAAATACTACTCACGTTTATATAATTTGCATTGATGTAATCTTCATTACTTTTTAAAATAACCCGTGTAGCATCATCTGAAAAAAATTTTAGAAAGATGTTATTTATCCACTTATGTACTAACCTCAGTAAAACACTTTTAAGAACACATATACAAACACACATACTTACAAGGCGAAATGTCTCTGTATCTATTTTTGGAAATGTTTTGAGGTAATCTGGCACAAGACATTGTCATTCCAGGCTTTTTCCTATACAGTTGCTAAAAGACAAAACTGATGGTCAAACCATAATAGATCCAAAGGTCTTGTTAGTGTATTATTCACCTAGAGGTACTTTTTAGAACACTAACTACTGAGCAAGGGTAGCTTCAACATACATGAAAATACTTTTCAAAAGAAAGTGCTACAAATTTAGTTATGGCATGGGATTACTGGATCACTGAAGATAATCAAGACACCACAACTTGGTTACAGTAAAACTGAGTGGTAAATTTCAAGGTTCTGTAAGAACAGTAATGGAGTGAAAAGTGAATAATGTATAATGGTAAGGGAATTTATTGATACTGACATTCCATATGGTGATTTGGGACAAGCAAATTTTATGCTATATAAACATCTTACAATGAAGTTGCATCACTTTTTTTTTTTCTTTTTCCAGCTGTCCTGTATTTCAGTAACTAGTACAAATCCTGTGCTACCTTGTGATTTTTCTGCACAAAATTTCCTTTTACAAGTTCTTGCCCCCTTGCCCCTCATGCCTTAGCCATGCAATACCACAACCCTTGTGCTGCAGTGTCCAGCTTCAATAAAAAGCACTTCATGAACTTTTAAACACTGAACCTGTTAGGGAGACTAAACATGTATGGTTAGGGAGGGATTTGAAATCACTTGGAGAAAAATCTTTTCTTTCCATATACAAAAGTAAACTTTACCAAACATATTAAAGAATTGGATATCAATACATTTAAAATATAATATTTATGTGCTAGGTCTCCATTTGGTGAGGAATTCACACCGCTGTGTTTTACAAACCTATTGCTTCCTGCTTTAAGTCACCTGAGCTCATGCATTAAAGGTATCATCAAGTCACAACTTAGTGCTAAAAAAAGGCTACAGCTATCAGCAACCTAGGACCCCAAAGGAAGTGCACTTTGGAAGTATGCCATTAAAAAAGTTAACTATTTCTAAAAGACATTACATTAACCCTAAAGATTAGGTTTGTTCTTTCCATTGGCAGTTTCACCTTCCCTCACTGAGACTGTTCACAAAATGTCAACATCTCAGCTGTCATTCAGCTTCTACACTTAGATTTGGAATGAAGGTCTGAGTACAGAACACATTTTGCTACATATATTTTTTATACTTTACCTCTATGACACTATTTTATTAGTACAGGTTCCTGATAATCACAAGAAACTCTAATAAACTAATAACACTATCTATAAAAAATTATGCTAAAAATGGCATTAAGATTCTTCTAAACCATAAGTTTGCACATGTGGTGTTTCAATCCAGGATTGGATTGTTTTGGTTTATTTTTTCACTATCCCAAAAGACTTGGAACTTCGACACAGCTACAGGTAACAAAATACTCACATCAAACTGAGCCAAAACTGTTCCAGTGATAAGCCCCTCTGCTAGCTGAATCATGGATTCCCTCAGAGCATTATCATCTTGATGGACACCATCAAGTGGAGATTTCTCAGGGATGTATTGGAAGTCAGGCTCGCTCTCCAGCTTCTCTTCCACAACATCATAGACAGCTGTAACAAATAAAGGTATTGAATGCTCTGACTGAACACACTGTTTGGCAATTAAAGATAACTCTATTTAGAAGAAGAAAAAAAGACAAGTGTTTCTCTTCTAGAAAAATCCACCTATTAACAAGCTGACTTTAGTTCTCATCAGCAAGGAGCCTTCAGTGTTCATTGTAATCCATGACAAAACTATTGTTTGGTTTAACTGTAATTTTAAGTGAAAGCACATCAACGACTGCTAAAATTTTGACCAAAACTCATGTTATACACTATTTTGCCCCACATAACTCCCCAGTCTTATTCTCACATCATGCCTCTGAAGTCATTATAGTGGGATTTACATTTTTACTTTTAATTCACTTAGAACAGATTTTAGGCTTCAGTAATTAGGGCAAGATGCACAGACCACCTGAGAAAATGGCATGAACATATGCCATTATAATGCTGTCAATGCTGTATGTGTGCCTGGCTATGAATAAACTGAAAAATATGCAGTTTCTAGTATATATAGCAGACATAAGCTATTTGACAGCCTGTTTTTATATGATACCCCATGACCATGAAAGAGAGAACTTCACTTCTACACCTCAATTTTTTTATCCGGAATGCAGAAATAATCAACACACAGGGGCAAACTGTTTAAGTGAACCTGTAAGCTAACAAGTTTATCTGAAAAAGAAAGTAAGCACGTAAAAGCTGCAAAAACTTAGAGAATGAGATAAGAAAGCGGGGAATGCAGATAAGTGAATAAAGGAAGAATTGTTTATGAGGTGGCTGAGATACTCTCCTAATTTCAGTTATTCCATATAAACATATTTATTTTTCATTTTGCTTTTTCCTGGACTACTGTATTATAATCGGGATGTGCAGCAGAGCTAAATCCAGTGACTATCTGCTGGCAATACTTCAACAGTGTATTTCACTAATATACTGCAGAAGCTGCTATTTAGACTGTATTTCAGCACTTTCTTCTATTAGGCCTCCCCAGGCAGAAATGCTACCAGTTGTTCTCAATAGTTTTAGAAACATATGGAAGAATTTTGCATACGTCAACCTCCAAAGTCATCCAAACACTGGGGGTGTGGTGAGATATTTTTTCTTTATTTCTGTTTGCTTTTTATTAAGGGAATAACAGCAACCTCAGAAATCCCATTCAATATCCATACAACTTTCTGGACATTTTTATCAATGAGAAAGAGAACAAAATTTAAATGTGTTCTCTGTTAGAAATATTTGATCTCTGATTTTCCTATTAATTTTCAACACTTAGTTATGCACAGCTGCTTAGAGTAGGGCATCAATCAAGATTTGTCAAATACTTCGTGCTGCTGCAATTTCTTTTCAACAACAGGAGTTTTTTCTCACAAAGACATTAAGCATTCCATCTCAGGTCACAAGAGGGAGGTTATAAAATGAAAGCAAAGACTTATTTTTTATTTCAAGTACAAATCACTCACCATTGGGTCGAACCAGGAGCACAAGTTCACCTGAGTGTCTCTCACAGCTGGCTTTAATAAACATAACAACTTGATCATGGGTATGTTCTGCTATATCCCTGCCATTAATCAGCACAACCTGGTCCCCTTCATTCAAACGAGGGACACAAAGATCAGCCTGTAAGGTGGGGAAAAAAAAAAAAAAAATCTGTAAAACAAGCCATTTGCAGTTTCTCACCTTAAAATAGCAACTTACAGTAACTATACTTAGGGACTTGAATTCCAACAGACTGGTTGCTATGGTTGCTGCATTGTATTCAGATGATAAATTTAAGTGTAACACATAAAGACAGTGTCATTCACATGAACAAATCAATTTGCAGCTGGGAGGTGACAGTGTAACATGGCTTTCAGCAGCTGTTACTCCACTCCTCTGTTTGAAGCAGCAAGCTCCTCTATTTGAATCACATTTTGTATAGGCAATTAAAAAGCAAGACTTCCTTCTCTCTGAAGGAGAGTAACATGACAAAGCCTTGTCCAAATCAGTTTCATAGGCTTAAATACTTCAGGTGTGAAATATCACAACTGCAATTACAAGAATAAGACAATGATCAAAGACAGAGCACAAATCACAGTAATTCCAAAGAGAACTGGCAATCAAATCAGGTAATAAAAATCATAATCATAATAGTAGTAGTCTAAACATCATTGCAGAAAAGAAAGGTATCCATGCTAATATGTTATTAAATGGTTCACTGTACTGTAAAAGGTACAAATAGAGCTGACTCCAGTCATCTGAATACAAGGTCAGTATTTCTGGCCATCACCTCACAAAATACTGTGTCTAGTTGGAAGACACTATTGATAGTCACTAAACACCAGTTACTACAATCAGATGATGAATGATTCGTGTTGTCTGATTTCAATCTAAATTTTGGCTTTATTCAGCTACATCTGTCACTGAAGAGAGATTTGCTATTTTAGTTATTTTTAACATACTAAAAGAGTAATTTATCTGAAATTATATGAACACCTATATTTTTAAAAACTAATAAAGTAAATGTATTTTTAGAATGGCACAGCTCAAGAAGCACTGATACTGAACATCTGTAATACCCTGTAATTTTCAAGAATCTTGTGTCAGTTTAAAAAAAAGTACTTTTGAGGACTGAAAAACTTGTAAGAATATGTTACGTAGCCCCACCAAATTCCTACTGCACATAATTTGCTCCATTAGCATTTACTACAATTTTTATAGGTAGCTAGGAAAAAAATTAAAGTTCTGAAGACAAAATAAAAATACCACATTTGTTTTTTTTGATAACTTACAGGTGTTCCTGGAGCTACCCTGGACACTATAACTGGCATCTTCTGATCAAATCCACCCTTTAAAAACAAATTAAAATAGTAATAAATAAAAAATGTTAGAAAATACTCTTAATAGACATGAAGGGAATAGATGTACTGTTACCTTTACATTGAAGCCAAACCTTCCATTTTCATCTGGTTTCATTCTGATCATAACAAGATTGTCATGGGGGACACCACCATTGGGCTAGTAAAAAAAAATTATACATTAATACAAATTTTGTTCATAGTTAAGACTTCAAAGTTATTGTATGTAATAATTTTGCAATTTCCTCATCAATTAATTGCTCCTGGACACTTGAGAAAACACCAAGTAATAGTGCAGATGAGTTTTGCACAGAAGGGAAAAGTTACACATTTAAAAAAGCCAACTAAGTTCTGTCAAAGCAACCTCAAACACAGAAGACTAATTGGCTTCAAGCAATCTTAAGAACAGTTTACTAAGCAGACACTCCATAGATTTGTTTTAATTAAGATCACATTGAAAAGCCTCCAGTAATACAAAAAATAAGTCAATTGAAGGTATATTTTTGTTTCTTTTAATCTCAATATGATGGTAGTAAGCAAGGACAAGTTTGGCAATAAAATCTTGGCTCCATATCTCCTTTTCCATTTCCAGTGTACTGGAGTTTGAGGTGTGGCACATGCTTTGCACTTATCAAGCTCTGACAATTTTAGCTGCTTTCTCCCCAATTTCATTCTGATTACAACAACATTGTTACAGGAACTACCAATAAACTGGGGAATATTATATACTTCTTTTCATCTGGAAAAATCACCTTCATGCCACTGAAGCTCCTATCAGTATTCATTTCACAGAACTATGGTTAGCTGATATTTCTGTGGTGAGGATGTGAAGTATTATTGAAGAAAAGTTTCAAGGCTTTACAGTCAAAGCATGACTTGCATTTAGAAAAGAAAAAAAGGAAAAAACTTAGCAAACAAGCATTTATATATATAATACAGTTCAAAACCTGTAGGTTCAACACGTGAAAGACATCTGGCCAATTAGGCTCATAAAAAGTTATTTCAGTACCAGGTGGTTTAAGCTCTTGGTTAAAACAAAATAAACCTAACCCTATGATAAAAAATTTGGGGAATGAGAGCAAGGTAACAACACAAAATACATCAAGAAGTAAAGGTGCTTAGGAAGCCTGACCTGGTTGCTGGTATGGGGGATCACACTCAGGTTCCTAAGAATGAGCAACAATGAAGTGCTCACCTCCACCATTTGGCAACTCTTGTACCATTGCATTCCCCAGACAAAAAGACAGTAATAATTTCCTTTTAACAGGCTAGTTTGAGTAGCAGTTTATAATTAACATCCTGAAGAGAGCACTTTATATCATCATTAACCTGTCTGATGAGAGGTCTCCTGGCCACACCTGTTTTCAAATACTTCTGCACATTCTCAGACTGGATACTTAAGGACTGCAGATGGAGTAAAAATGTTACTTCCATACCTGTCCCATACCCTTCTAACTAGACTCTACAGACATAAAACAAATGAAGGAAATTCAATTACTAAAGGAAGTCAAAATCATAAGTGGTTTTCCTCAAAATATTGCAGATGGAGCAGCAGGAGAAACTTTGGTGATACAGGATGCTCATGTGCATCCCGGTCAGAAAAGCAACTCTGGAGGAAGAAAGAAATTAAAAAAAAAAAAGCAATAACAACATAAGAACCCCAAAGAAAACCAAGCCAAACAGCAACCCACAATTCAAATCCTAAAGCTACAATTTCACCAAAAAAAAAAATCAGTCATGCTCCATTCCTTCTCTAATACCCAAGATAAAAAGCCCTTAGCAGACCAAATTCAATCTTCCATTGCAACAGTGCTTTAAATGAGGCTGCAGAAACGTGTCCTGTTGGATTACAGCAACCAAGCACATCAATAAATGCACAGAGAAAAAAGAATCTAATTCTCATGCAGCTGTGTTGGTTTTGCAGAAATAAAAAGGAGTTAAAAAAACAACTGACAGTTATTTTTGCCCGTTTGGTAAAGATAGCTGAATACAGAACAGAAAAACTTGATGAGTAGTGTTATCTTTCAAAACAGAACAGTACTTTAATATGACTCAGGTGAGCACTGACAGAAAACAAAGCTGTTAAAAATCTGTTTCAATGTTTAACTGAAGCTAAAGTTTTTACAACATTTTCACAATGCTGACAAATTTACAATTTTCACTTCTGTTGTTTTACTAAAACCCCAGCTACGAAATTAAATATGGGGCTTACGGGAATCGCAACTCTGTAAAAAGACCTAAGAGAACACCCAAGGCTTACAGTTCAGAATGCCAATAAAAATAAACAAAAGGCATTTCTTAAACAACAATTTTGGGAGCTGACTCATAATTTTGAATGTGTGAGGTTGGCAAAACTATTTATACAGTATTTGCCATATCTGGATGTTAAACAGTTTTCCCATCCTGCAAAACATTTCTGGTCCCACACCAGTATAAAACCTGAACCACCTGAAAACACCTGGAAGGACAAAAATCACAAGAACAGTTAGTGAAATGTCACCTCAGTTATACAGTTTTCAACTCACTGGCTTACTCATCTAGGATATGTTTAAGTGTGGAAAAAGAACTTTTGGGCAGATTTTTACGTTCGTTGTCACAGGTCTCTTGGTAGAGTCCCCTTCTTGGAAATTCTGATGAGAAATGCAACCACAGATCAACAAACCTCTCCTGACAAAACTTTTCTAGAAGCTGGTAAGCACTTTCAGTTTCATCTGTTTTATAAAAGCTAGATTAAGCACCACTGGGAGTATCTGTAATGTTGTCTTTAAAGATGGTAAACGACTGCTCAAAGAAGAGGTTAGTAAGAAAGTTCTGCTGAAAAGCTAATGGCCAAAACATTTACATACCCGCCCCCATGTAGTCATTTGATGACAACCAACAAAGGACACAAACACAGTAACTCTCTGAAATGCATCAGAACTGATGAAACAGAGGGCTATCGTTCCAATAAATAGCAGTACTGATGAACTGGATTAAAAAAAAAAAAAAAACTTACTGTGGATTTTTCAGGTGATGAGGGAACATCAAATGTTTCATTAATATGGTTATCCAGTTCTTGCTGTGAGTGGGACTGATGAATTTGGTTCCAACTGTTCTTTTTAAATTGTTTGGGTGGTAACGCGGGAGGCTGCCCATCTATAGGGGTTTCTTGAGATCTAAATACCAAAATAGAAGTATGAAGTAGATGATCATGAGATACTGACAGTTCTTTCAGGGCCCCAAATAGACCGAAAAAGCCAGAAGAAACTCAAGAGTTTGAGAGCTGAATATCTGTATGCATTTCTAGACTCTCAAAATGAGCTGTGGTGGAATAAGTGTGTTTTGGGCATCCTACTGCTTTTTTTGTTTACAAGAAACTACACATAGAACCAGTAAGTTCATCTTTTAGACATTACTTTTTTTTTTTTTTAATGGTTTAGTGCTCTTAGCCTACATTATATTGAAAAAAATATAAATTTCACTGTATGTTCTACTCAGCACTCTTCCTAAAAATATTTCTAAAATAGATGTCACTTAATGTTTTCCTCAGTAAGAAAATCAATTACTTTGCATCTTAAATGCCTGCAACTTCAAACTGAAAACCAGACACAAGCAGCATAATAAACTGTTTCCACCCTATTTTTTTTAGTTTTTGATCTAAAAATAGGAGTGCAACTTCAAGACAGCTCAACTGTCCCCCTGCCTTTATTTGAAAAGCCCACTGAAGATGATATTGCTAAATTTTAATTAAAAGTATATGCATACATTTCAAGATAACTTTTTCTCTCTCTTGAATGTTTTCCTTTGAAACATTAGTAAAAAAAGGCATTTTTAGGTGAGTGGTAAAACCAATACTAAAGATCAAACACCAATAAGTTCTGGTTTAGCTCTAACAAGCACTCTACTGGAGATAAATAAAACTGTTATTCTTATCATAGAATGGTTTGGATTTCTGTTTTTGTATAAGATGGATAGTTTCCTCTATTAGTCCTTTTGGAATAAAAGCTTAACTGTATAATTTGTATTACAAAAACGTGATTAGTTTTTCATTATATGGCTTTGTTTTTAAGAATCAAGAAGAACACTGAGAGGCCCAAAAGGGCAGTTAGCCCTTAGTTCCCATTAGCACAGGTTGAATTTCTCTACACCAGTGAGGATAACATGCCTGCCTCCCCATGAACCACATCAAACGGTATTAAGGAATGTAATGACTTATGACAACAGCCCACTGATACCAGATGCAAATCCAAAAATAACCAACCAGTTGCAGCTAAATCAAAAGAAAATGATACCACCAAAATGTGTGCATTCTTTCATCCACACCCATGGTCCCTTCCTTGAAATGCTCCAATGCTTCTCCCCTTGGCTGAGGCATCTTAACAAGCAAGCAAAAATACACTGACTTTTTGGACAAGTCTGGGTAGCTCTCTGCTAGTTCAAGTAGGTGAATTGGCTCACCACATGGTTAACCACTGCACAGGGAGGGAAAGTACACTCCCAAAATCCAGAATTAGGGCTCTGCTCCTTTTTTTACCATGGAGCTGTACTAGTAACTTAAATCATAACACAACCTCCTTCCAAAAAGCATTGGGTAAGCACAAGAGTAGCCCTGCTGTATTGAACTGGTCCAGCCACAGCACTGTGAGCAGAGTAAGAATCTCATTATGAGACAGTCTAACATTTCAAGTTGCTGCAAATTAAAAAACAGGGTACACATCTAATTCTGTACCATGTAATTTGCTTCTGTGCAAGTAAAGAAAATGTCAGATTCCAGATACACGTTTTCAAATAAAGTTAAAAAAATAAATCTGGTCACAATTATCTACAGTGATTTCAAATAAAGGATGACCCTCTATAAATAAGCATGAAAACTGGATAGGAAATGGAACTCTTCACCTTGAAAAATAACATTTTCCATTTCAGCTTTAAAAATCTCAGTAAATTCCCTCTGAAAACAAAATAGTGATGAAATTTTTGTCCATGTATGAAACATGTCCATGTTGTACATGTATGTACATTTTAAAACTTCCTAACTAATTTTTTGGTTTTGTTTTCAACCTTCAGAAAATATTTTTTTCAGGCAGTATTAAAAGCAAAAAAGTAAGTACCAATTATCAGTATCTGATGTCTGAAGAATCTCACGTTTGTAACATACTAGGAAATAAAAATATATTTTATCACTTTTCAATGCAAATGACAGTAAGAGAGCCTATAATCCTTATATTTTTTAGGATTAGCAACTTTCTTAACTCTTTTTAGTGGAGAAAAACATGATTACCAACATTAGTAAAATGATTTTTCAAGGCAGCTCTAAGTTATTTAGACTTTGACTTCTAAAGGTCATCCAGAGCTTTTTGACTGCCTATGTATTTCTTCAAGTCTGGCCAGCACAGATTATTTAACCTTTTTAGTAAAAGGCAACATCAGTTATGTATTTTTCTGCAAACAATTAGTCCTGAGAGTTTAAAAACTGAATAAAAAAAGGAACAGAAAACATGAGCAGAGACACAAAAGAAGTCCTTCTGATTAAAGATGGGATCTTATGGCTGACTAGACGCCTGTACATACATGCCAACAAACACAAATTCTTACCAAACATACAAACTTACAGAAAATATTTGAAAAGTTACTTAAATAGGCATTTTAGAAACAGCAATGCAAGTACTGTAATGTATTAGCATAATGAATTGTGAGAACTAACAATCAAGCCTTGGGCAAAAACTTCATTGCTTTATATTTGCCCAGTCAGCTTTGAATTTCCTTATGAATGTGCAGACAATGGCAGTGAAAGCAGCCTATTTTGCAGGCAAAGCAGTGCTCTGCTACTGCACTCAGCAATTTACATAATAATAAAATAAAACACAAACCCTGGCACTGACCAGCTTTGGGTGTTTTTGTTACAGATATCCAGTCTGACCTTTTATCATATTAAGCAAAAGTTCCATACACACCCTCACAAATGTATTAAACTACATGTCACGTGCTTTTGGAATTTATGGTTGTAATTACCTCAGGGAACTACAAGCAGAAACTTCTCAGTTTAGTTCTGAATAGCACATGAATAGAACATGAAAAAAAAAAAAGTTAAAGGTTGCATTAGCTAAGCTGCAATATCTTCCTAATATGCACTGAAACTCCAGTTTCTTTTGCTGTGTTGACTCCAAGTTCAAAGAACTCATTAAACCTGTCCAGGTAGCCCCTCTGACTTTCTTACATATGCAAATTTGATTAATAAATAAGAATTCCCAACAAATTAGCAGATTAACTACTCAAATCCTTTCACTCAGAAAGGTCAAATTGTTCAAGGTATACCTTTCTGGACTGTAAAACTATATATAAAAACACATAGCTAATATGGGACTTTGTGTCTATTACTTTCTTGTGGAAATCTGAAATCAATAACATCACAAAACTTACAGAAGACCCTAATTGAGTTCATGTATTTTAAGCCAACATATTTTTTCCTAAAAATAACCTATTCTATATATCTATACTGGGAAATTAAAATCCACTTTCAAACTTCCAGTAAGTGAAAAAAAACCCCAGACCTAAAACTCAGTGATGGAAGAGCAATAGTTTTTCTGATTGGGCATAAAGAAAGCACAAAATCATGAAAGAGAACAGCCACAAGAGAACAGAACAACTAATTAAGACTCATTTCTGTGGCGACTTACACAATAAATCAGGTATTAAAACAACCAAATATCAAGGATGCTCAGGAACACCTAACTTAAAATAGAGGCATATGAATAAAAGAATATTTAAGAATCATGTTCACTTCACTGAATCACTCTGCCATTCTCCAAGTGTTTCTCATGACTGACTCCAGCTGGAAGTCTTAGAACAGAAGGAACCTGACCCTGTGTGGCCTTTGTACAGCAAACTCAAATATGGGAAAAGACTCAGATGTTCCAGTTCTGAGACTCCCTGACCATGTGAATAGATTAAAAAATTAGTCTTTTATAACTGAAAGATAAGTAACTAGTTGATGCTCAAATTGTAACTACTGCAACCTATCATTAAAAGCATCCTGCGTTATTTTACAGACCTTTAAATATTTTGCATTCTATTTGCCTCCCTAAAGTGAGGTACATTTGTAAAAAGTGAAGGTATAGCAAGTGAAGGTACAAAACCAAGCATGGTTTTGTAAATTGTGTTCAAATACTTTCCCTGAGTAATTTTTCCAGAGATCCACAATTTGTTTATAAACATGTGGTTATGGATGTGCTACTTTTTAGTTCTCAAATGGTTTTGGAACCATTTGCACCATCTCCTCGCTAACGATGATTACGGAAAATTACAAGGGCAAGTTCAGCACTACACATATAGCTATACATAAGAAGGTACAGTAGTAGTGTCAATAAGGTGTATATAATGCACCTTTTCTCCCCACCTAATCTCTACTCTGGCCACAAGTTATTGAGTATTTCCAATCTTTGACTTATTGAACAAATTTTTATTTGTCATACTTCCGGACTTCAATAATAGCTTTTATTTTGCCAACCAGCTCTACTAACCTACAGTATCAAGACTATTCAGTGCAGAAGAAGAGAAACCTAATACTGTGATCTTATAAAAAACTATATGCATACTCTACAATGATGAACAAAAAATACTAGAAACCTCAGAATGCTGGAGTGCCAAAAAGGTGTTTTGGCTAAGTAGTTTGTAAAGTTCATTCATACTTCTAAGCCTTCACAAAAAGCAAAATGTCCAAACTCACATGAACTGCAAAATTTCCAAAGTCACGTGAATTACAAAATTTTATAACAATGCAACACACTTCAGATACTTCAGTTCTATCAGGACTCAAAAAAAAAAAGAAACCACCAAATAAACCCTTTTGCATCTACATCCAGACACTAATTGTCACATTACAGCAAACCTACATTTCGGTGGGTGAGAAAGGTAGTGTAATCCTGCACCAGGAACATGTCAAATATAGGTCTATAATTCTGTGTAATTTAATTTTCATTAAGACCTCTACCAATCCTCCCTGAACAACAACTACCTGTTTATTAGATTTTCTGGCTTTGAACCAACTCAGACGTTTAATGGTGAAGATTCCTGGCCTCTCTTCAGAAGCCCTGCACGATACCACACAGTAACAACCAAGAGAACTTACGGTGAGGATTCCAGGATGATGCTATTGGCCTGGGTGGAAGATGGAGATCTGTGATTTACAAATACTTCACTTGGGGAAGTGTGAACTACATGGTCCACTAAATGTCCAACCGATGAGGGTCGCAACCGAGCTCCTTCTTGAGTAAAGGAAGAGTTGCGACTACGAGGAAAAACAAAAGTAGTGCAAGGTGAGAAGATTATTATTACTAATTTACATTTCTTACAGCACTACATAAGACTAAAATAATTACTTCCTCTCTGTGCAACTGTATGTTAATACACAGTTTTATTAAGAAATCTGAGGCTGAAACAATTAATTTGCCAGATCAACATCCTATATTTCATAATTTTCTTTTTATAAGTGCTCAAAAATTATTGTCATAAACACTCAATGGCTAATATTTTTCTGTTCCTTGGTTTGGTTTGCTTTTGTTTGGGGTTTTTGGTGGCGGTGGGTTTTTTGGTTTTGTTTTGTGTTTGTTTGGTTAGCTTTAGTTTGGTTTGTTTTTTAAATTGAAGAAGCCTGAAAGCATTATGGTCCAATGAACAGGCAACTAGGCTGACAGTCCAGTCAGCAAGAAAACTTAATCCCTAAGAAGAAAAATTCTGGCTCTGTTCACGGCAGAACTTAGCGAGAATTTGTTGAGATGTACATTTTATACCCTGAATCTTCCTTCTAGAAAAATCATGAGCAGTGTGAGTCTGTGACCCAAAATTTTCTCATTTGAAAACTAGTATAGTGACATAGATGTTTTTTAACATGCTCTGAAACATATATGATTATGTTGTACTATAAACATAATTATTACACAATTTTACAATACTTTTTAAATGCTACAGATATTTACAATAATATTTTGAATAATAAGCTGCAATCTTAAAGCCTTTTAGTTTATGCAATACGAAGTTGGATAAAACTAATTCTTAAGCCAGGTCAGCACGCTGGCTATTTTCCAAAAAAAATCCAGAATGATTTTTCACTAATAAACAAAGACAGAAAGCTCTATCATGTAAAGAGTGAGCTTTGAGAATAAATGAAGAAAAAATGAGGGGAATAAAGCCTACAAGGATTTTCTGCTTAAGTAATTTGCCCCAATATTTTAAGAAGTGGTATTTACTAGAAGCAATTATTTTTAAAACATCACACAAATTTTATTGTCATTTTTTTTCGAGCCAAATGAATAATTTAGTTTAAACTACACTTCAGAAAACTCAAGCTCTCAGATTTAGGGTAGCATGCTACGTCTCCCTGAGAACCATTCAGTACATATTTTATTAAGCAATTTGTCTCTTTGATGCATTAAACATTTTATTACACAGGTAGGTCTTTCACATTAGAAGCAGGCAGTCACTTCTAGGGAAAGAAGATTTGATGCTGCTTACTGATTTGGGGTTCCAGGTGGAGACCGTGATGGCAGGCTCTGTGTTTCCAACCTATCATCCGACAGAGAGTTCCTACTCACTACTTCCCAGTCCATCCCACTCATTAATTTCCGTGCTAAGGGTTTACTGGGGGATCTAGAAGAAGAAAGTATAATGGCTAAGCAAAAATTGCATGAGAATGAAAGAAAAGAATGAAATTGCATAAAATTCACCACACTCAAAGTCATCTTCTACCACAGGAAACCAATTTATATGGAAGAAAGGAAATAATGGAAAACTATACTTACATGGGGAGTACTGTATTTTCTCAACATGTTGCACTTCATTTTCTATACTTTGCACAAGAATGTCAGTGAAATTCAGTCATAAAATACCATTGGCTAGGAGGGAGATAGGCAAGATGGAAAAGGAACCCACTCGACTTCCCTAGGCATTTATAATGCCTCAAAGAGAATGACTTAAACAGAACACCACCGAGAAGCCCAATTTTAAAAATGAAAACCACCAAACCAAAAAAAAAAAAAAAAAAAAGAAAAAACAACCCAAAAAACCTCTAAGTAATACAATTATTCAGCCATTTCAGGAAAAATAAAGCTGCAGAAACATCAGCACAAAAAACTCCCAAGACTGTGAAGAACTGAAAGTAGGGTAATCATCAACATGGCAATGGAGCTACTGAGTTTTGTTTACTCATCAGGGATTTCCATTCAAGGTGACACACTTTTTTCTACAACATATTTTGTCACCTGTAAGACAGATGCAATCAACCTATTTAATCTTTTGTGTGTAACATTTGGTTTTGTGCCAGAAACGTCTTTCATGTTAAAGTCTTTCTCACCAGTGTTTAAATAGAGATGTTTACATAGAAAAATTATTATATTTTTCACTTGTTGCTCTGGGTCAATATTAAGGAAATGCTTTCTTCTTCTTTGCCTTCTCCAGTCACCCCAGAATACCTACAAGACCCTTCTACTGTTTCTTTCACCTGTTTCTTACATGAGACCATATTCGCAATCTCTCATGAAACCCTGTATTTCCCTTTTATACTGGAAATCACCAAATGAGTCATCCAAGAATTGTGGTTGTTTTTTCTTATTATCACATTGTATGATTCAGTTATACTGCAAATAAAAATACCCAGGCTTTTGCTGTGTGATGTTTCCAACTGAAAAGTCTTTAGCCAACAACAGAAGTTCTTTTAAACAAACCTTTAGTGTCCTGTGTATTTTGTGTTACCAGGTTTTTACTTTAATCCTGGTATTTTGAGGGTGTTATATAGTCCAAATTTCTCCTCTAGCATTACCCAACCATCTCTCTCTTTTTCAAGTGATACTTCCATTTCATCAGTCTTTTCTGCTATTCTGATCACTTTACTCCCATTCACCTTTACTGTCTATCATTCTACTCTCTACTTTTCAAGATTTGCACCATGAGGTGACAACATATTGTTGAATCAGCACAACTCCTTCATTACTTTCCCCAGCTCCATACACCCATATCACAAAATAACTTCTGCCTCTGCTGTCCTTGGGACACATGGTCATTGTCCTTGGCCTTCATCATTATCAGCTTACTCATTTACTGAAAGTGCAAGTCCAGAAAGAAGGAACTTTGAGAAATTAAGGAACTACACACACACAAATTATATTCTTCTAAAAATGAGAACCTTAGTTACAAATATAACCTTGCTTGTCATGGAACTTACAACTCAATGCAAGTCACCACTTTAAGCAGACTGATCTTAATACTATAAAAAAGTCTACAACAATAAGCAGCCAAGCATTTTATCTAATAATCTATCTTCATGTGCAGAAATACAGATGTCCTACTGATGTCAATAACGTTTCTTTGACACTAAATCATCTGTGCATGCAAAGTTTATTTTTGGTTTTGCACCCCCAAGTAGCTCTGAACATGTACTGCTCAAAAGACTGAATTATCAACTGACAAGTTTCAGACAGTTAAGTGAGATGGGCTCTTCTAAATACTACTGTTTCAAGTTTTGTTCCACCTGGGGAAAAAAAATCTAATGGTATATTGATATTTGAAAACAGGAAAAACAAATTATTTCATTGAGGAAAAACACATCCAGTTTCTTAGCATGCTTCACTTTATTTAAGCAGTAGTAACTTGATTTAAAAAGTAAGTGGCACTTGATACCAAGTCAATTAAATCAACATTTCAATTTCTGTAATTTGCTTTAAATGTCAGCAACTTAATACATTTTTCTTCACAACCATAGCAAATCTTAGCAGTTCTGAACAGGTGAAATAAGAAACCAGCAGAACTGAAATGCATGTCTAAAATTATCTGCTCATTATTCTTTTATTAATCAAAGCTATCATTAGCTAGACTTTGCTGACAGCCAGCAGATTAGCAATACAAGCCAGCTCTGTCATGAGGTGGATTCTACTAACCAAAGAATGAGCTGAGGGAAAAAAACAGAAGAATATAAATTAGGTATATATAGGACTACAGATACAACATTTTCTGACAGACATGTAAAGACAGATATTGAACCTTAATTACTTTTAGTGAAAAAGCAACAAGTGGAATATATGGAAATTGGTATAGTTTTGTTTTGTTTGCTGGTTTGTGTGGGTTTTTAAAATGTGCAATAACAGTGAAAGGGCATTATCCTTGCTTGAATAAAATAAATTAAATTACAAACTATATTTATATATACAAAAAGTACATATAAAGGGGAAAAAAGTTTTTTCAAAAATTACATTTTTGGCTGCTTATAAAAAAAAATTCCAGTGCATTGTATCTCAAGTCATAGCTTTTAACTATGTTTTTGAAAACTTCCTCAAACTATGCATCAAATTAACATAACTCTAAAATGAGAAAAGCAGCACTTTATTCCCCATCAAAAAACTTGTGTTAAAGAAAGCTCACCTTTTACTGTGGAGAGGGTCTGTTCTTTCAGAAATAGTACCTTACTACCTTGATAAACACCTGCAGTGTTTATCAGCAAAGGTTTGTTTCAACTATCTTGTTAACAGCTCCAACCTCAGAGCCCCACCCACTTGTGTTTGTTGCCTCTGCTTCCTCTCTTTGCAGAAATTTCGAAGAAAAATTACCACACTGTGGCACCAAACTTCTCACTGCTGAGTCTTTTTGATACTAGTTCTCCTGCCAACATCTCTAAATCTAACAATATTTTTAAAGTAATATTAAAGATGAGTTGTGAAATATTCCTTCAAGTTCCTCCTGTACCATTAATTCTTTACAATATTCAAATAACTTTATAGTTATTTGTACAAATTACTTAACAGTAAATTATTTTTTTATTTAAATTTTTTATTTAATTTTTGCTATATCTGCAGAGATATTTCTTTAAAAAGGAGGAAGAACTCCTGTCTGACACCGATCTGAGATCTGCCCCTAAAATCAGGCACAATCTTATGAGCTACAGTACTACATCAAATACAAAAAAAGAGCAAACATTTGAGTAGTGGGGATGAAATTACGTAATGCAACTAAAAAAAAGAAAAAAGCACAACAAATTTTACCAGTTCAGCTGCAATGCACAAAAGCTTTTGAAGACAGAATTTGTTTTGCATCTCATAGCTGAAGAGCTAAATTCTCACAGGAGCTAGGAAAGAAAGTAAGTATTGTTTGGGAATACAGGTAGGAATCTTCTAAGTCACTTCTGTTTCCAAAAGAATTACAACCTGGAGCCACAGCCTTGCTTTGTGTTTTGACAAAGAATACACAGAATGTGTTTCTCAGTAAAATTGGTAACTCCTACTTCATACTGAAACTGAAACTACACACAAATCTGCAGATACACCACAAATTACATATGCAATTAAAAGCAACTGAGGAATTATTCAATTAACCTGAATAAATGCACGGTTGAAGCAAGACTGGATTTTTGGAAATAGAGACTAACTTAATGACAGATTGCAAATGCAAGTGACTGACTGAGATACTTACTCACCATCATAAAATGTGCAATAAACTACTTTCTCTCAGCTCCAGTACACACCATCAGAACAGAATTTAGGATTTAACAAGGACTCTGAGAACAGTGCTCTTAAAGAGTCAGTTCATTACTTGATCAAACTTTTTCCACTTTTAGTATCTACTTTCACTTTTAATTTGCTCCTGGGAATTCTTACAGGGTTTTTTGGGTTGTGAATACCCTGCAACAAGTAAGGCCAAAAGAAGAGCTGTAAAAACATGAAAAAAAAAAAAAAAATCTTAGCAACTGCAGCAAGAGTCTTCTAAATGCTGAAGTTAGTGCTGCATGAAGATTAAGCCAACAGCATCTACAAAATGTATCAAATTCATTACAGAGTGTCTCCTTCTCAGTAAAAGACTACAGCTTTTAACAGGAATTTTAAATATTTTTCATTTGGAAAAAAATAATCCCTTAATTAAGCTAATTTTGAGGTAAAATCCTGAGGATATACAGTTAAGCCTGCTAATAGTAGGTTACACTGCTTGTTTTATTCAAATGGCTGTTAATAAATTTTATTTCCAGGTGTTATGCTCAATACCTGTGTTCCACAAGGAAAAGGCTACACGATCATTATTTGTGGCAATCTCGACTTCCCAACTTAGAACAAGTAGATCACTCAAATAGTATCTCTATGTAACCGTTGGTATTACTTCCTCAAAACAAAATGATTCGAAAGCTTGATGAGATGGTAATAGCTTAAACAAGGCAGTTTCTAGTTAAATACTGGTGAAAAACAGAGTGCAAATTCGGATAGCTCTCAGTAAAAAAACCTGAAAGCATCTGATCATAAATAAATCTTCTGATGCGGCAATAATGAAAGCAACAGTAATTATTTAAATTTTTTATGTGTTCACTTAATTTTCAAGACCTGACTGTAATGGTATTGGTTTCACATGCTATTGGTTTCACAGCAAAAGGAAACCAATAACCAGCACAACTTTCAAAAGCAACCAAAACAAGCCCAATGCAAAGCAGCATAAAAAGCTGTTGTATGAATATGAAAATAAAAGGGTTAACAGCTACTAATGTAAAATATTTAGAAGGCAATTAAAAATTAGGCTCTTGGATTGAGCTTTTGAACCACAGGGTGTTCTTGAAATGTCTTATAGTTCATTTTTTCACACTTGGAAGCAGTATAACTGTTATAATACACCATTAATTTCAATTCACAGATATATGCATATATGCCTCAGACATTTATCAGTCATCAACTTTACTGAACAACTCAAAAGGTGAGGACACTGTATTCCCTAATCTAAAAACAGTGGGAAATAAAATCACTGAGGACAAAAAAGTATTAGTCAGCTAGTTACTATTTTACTAACTAAAAAAGGCCAAAAATATTTGAAAAAAACACTAGAGAAGATCTAGCCATAGCTTTCTATTTTATCTAGTGTATATAGTACAAAATACAAGTAATCCCACCCTCATTTGTTCACTTTTGATGCAAAGGGAAGAGTGCCACCTACTGCTTAGCAGTTTCTAAAACAATAAATACACTCCTCAAAACCAGCCACTGTCTCTCCTCCACTCAACTTCCTTGTGGGGAATTGCCAAGTTCAGAGTGCAACAATAAAAATAGCTTCTAACTGATCTGTAATTGTCATTTAAATATCAGTTGTGACACTGATGATTTTTCGGAGTAATAACAAAGTTCCCCAAAGGAAAATCATAACCAGAATCCCCAAGAAAACTGAATAGAGTCAGAAGAAAATACTCTACAGCTCAGAGAACAAATTGGTCTTATAAATATCTACCTGTTTAACTAACATGGCACAGCACTTCTGACCCCAAATCCTTCTGATATGGAGTTGGGTATCTACAGTGTGTCTGACAAAAAACTTATATTGTGTTGCACAGGGGGAAAGAAGTGGGGAGGACGGGCAGGAAATCAAGGCAGAATTCATCAATTCTCTGAAAAAGTGTTTGCAGGCACTCGAGAAAGGTTGCTGGGATTGTTACTACAAGTCTGACAATATAAATCCAGAGTTCTTTAGAGGGTAACTATGCTAAAACACTTTCTTCATCTGACTAAAAGGATAAGCATAAAAAAGTCACCGAACATGCTCCTGCTTCATGAAGATTCTTTCTAATAAATATCAGAGCAGACTGCCAGATGGATGCATCAGCAGTTTTGCTTTTGAATACGGTATCATCACTTCTGAATGAAGAACTAAATTTATGTCTTGACTGTTTTCTTATAATCAATAAACACCCCGTCACCCCCCAAGGAGTCTGAAACACAATTAAACAGTAGACTGTGATTAGCTAATTACCATGGAACAGAGTACCTTCAGAAGCAGCTCACTCCAAGTCAACTCTTTCGTATTAAAACACTTCATCAGGACTACAGTGATACAGCTTTTCTTACCAACAAAGACACTCACAGCACTGTAGTCTACAGGAAATGTGTGTACACTTTTAGGTTGTTATCAGGAATAAGATATACTCATTAACTCAGCATTTCATAAGAACAGTTAGACCAATTTTTGCAATAAATACAGTACAAAGAGTGCTAGTACATGTAACAGCAAGCTACATGGGCTAAAGACTATTCTAAATTTTGGAAATATTAAACAATACCCTTATATTCACTTTTATGTCATAGGATTCCCCCTACGTTTCTGGCTTCCCAAACACATAAAACTCCTTAATATGGTTTAGTCAAGCCACCAGCAACAGCTGACAACAGCTGCTCTTTATTTTAGATTACTGCACACAGAAAACAATGAAGCCAGAACATTTAAAAAGATACAAACAGAAAACTTACTTATCTTGTACAAATGTAAATTGCTTACCTTGCAAATATCCTGTCTTTGTTTGCTCTTTCTTTACCATACTGCACAGACTGGACCTCTGTTCTCCCACTGGAAAACAAAACCAAACCACTAAATGCAACAAACTTAAAATAACATTTTTTTCCCTTAGAATTGACCCATCTCAACAAAAAAACAAAGAACCCATGAATTCCATTTTCAGTCATGCTCAAGCAATTGTGCTAGTCTCAGTACAGTGTAACTTTAGAAAGCTTTTGTTAGAAGTATAGGTCTTCTCTCCCATTACAGTCTCACTGTGACAAAGAACAATTAAATTTAGTCTCACATAAAGCTCTCTCTTCCTTTTTATTTTATCCAAAGCAGTAAGAAAGTTCTGCTTGGATCTCTGGATAACACTATAATCTTACTTGTTCTGTAGTCACATCCAAAAATTACAGCATCTCCTCTCTATTCCTCCTAATCTATTCTCTGAATTGCTAATAATTCAGTTGCTACTTAGTTCAGCAAAATATCACGAAGAAATCAGATGATTTGCTCATCAGGATTGTATTCTTCCATGTATATTTGTCAAAACCAAGATTAGATCTTAGAACTTGATGACTTCTCATATAAGACCAGATGTTTTGTGTCAAAGATCCTTCATAGTATCTCCTGACTTCTGCTTTTGGAAAAAAAAACCCAAAAACCAACCAACACTAATTTTAAGAACTAGTGGCAAGATATCAGCAAAACTCCCTCTTGCAGCCACTGTCTCATTTATAGCTTTGGACCAAGGCACTGAGTCAGAGGATCCATGTCCTAAAAGCACAGTGATACTTAAAACTTCTCTGCTGTCCCTCACAGGGAAAATGAAGTTACAAAATGATTAGCAATTTTTATATTCATATTACAGAACTACTGGATGTGTGAAGGCTGGAGAAGGGAAGCAACTGGAGTCTCATAAAATTCAGTGAAGGAAAATGCTAGGACCTGCACTTGGGGAGGAATTATCCCATATGCAAGCTGAGTTTACCAATGCTAGTTGTTAAAAGCACATCTGGAGTGCTATGTTGAGTTCCAGAAGCCCAAGTTGTTGTCCCCCAAGTTAAGCAAAGGGCCACAAAGCCAAAGGTCTAGACCATCTGATTTATGAGGAGTGACAGAAAGCTGGGACAGTTCAGCCTCAGGAAGAGAAGGCTGAAAGGGATCAAATTGGTGCATATAAATTCCTGAAGGACAAATGAAGAGGAAGTGAAAAATACAACCAGACCCTTCTCAAGGGAGGCCAGAGACAGCACAAGAGGCAATGGGCACAAAAGTTTCCTACTTAAACAGAAGCAGAAGGGAACAAAGTCTAGTCCAATGTCATTCTAACATTAACTCATGTCTGACAAAGGCTTTGTCTACCCAAGTTCTGAGAGCCTCCAAAACAGATCCTACAACTTCTTTGGGTAACTTCTTCCAGTCATGCACTATCCTCCTAGAAAAACAAAAACCCACAATATTTTCCTGATGTCCAGCTCGAATCTTCAAAGTGAAATTCATGGTTGCTGCCCTTGTTCTATCACCTGCCATTATCAGCACAAGTTTGGCTCCATCATTTCTGACACTGCCTTTGAAGCAGCTTTAGGCACTAAACAACCCTCCCTTAGCTTCCTCTTTACCAGACTAAACAAGCCCAGTGCCTTTAACCTCTTCTTGTGTTTGAAGTTACTACTATTATGCTGTCTCTAGACAATCTCTCTAACTACTTGAAGAAATTCTAGCCTTTTGGCTGCTTCATTAACTTTAATGACCTTCTTCATTTTTATACCATTTCCCTTTTCATTTTACATTAACATAAGTTGAATGTCATCATCAGAGAGCTATTCTGTAATGGTAACCACAATGATTCAAATTCAAAACCTTTACAGAAATGAAAAAATTCCCCCAAATTCACTACAGCAGCATTAGCACCAAGTCACAAATGCTGTTCAGGGTCACAGAATTCTGTTTCTCAAATGGGTGCTGTGAATGCTGGTAGAAAGAACAGCTGGTATTAAAATTTAACCGCCAAATTACTCTTTTCTTTACACATTGATGCAATTCACAAGTGTAACAGAAATAGTCTGTTATTGTGTTTTCCAGTTTTTCATCATCTCCCTTTGTACACCACAGACACTGTTCCTATTCTAGACAGATGATTAGTGGTAGCTCCATTATTCTCTACTTCAGGCAAAATTTAAACCATCAGCATTCTGCATCACTTGCAGAGACAACTCAGTTACTTAACTGAGATCTTTTTTTCACTAAAAATTGACACCACCCACTCCAAGGTTATAAGAGAAATTATAATTGGCAATTGCAGTTATTCCACAGTCATTCCTTGCACGTCCAAGCTTTTTGCCTATTTACTTTCATCCTTAACAGTTACTGACTTAACGACATCCTTACTTTCTAAACTTCTGGGTTTGGTGCAGAGCATGTCTTTTGTCTTCACCTAACTCCTATTTGTATGCATTTAGCTGAAGTGGGCTTGACTGCAAAGGCTACTTTTCATCAATTTATATTTGATCTTTATTTAAATCTATTTTGCTGGTGATGCTACACACAAGACCTGAGATCCGTCACCATTCAGAAACACCAGGTCAAAGTCTTGGAGGTTCAGAGACATTTTTTATATAAACATAACCCAGCAGCTAAGCAGGTGAAGAAAAGCAGCCTGTGAGACTGTCAGTGTCCTCGCTAACAACCACTAATAATATGATAATTATATTTTCAAGCTATCCCAGAAAATTACTGATGACATTTGCAACTTAAACCAACAGAGGATGGGAACAGTTGCAGCTACTTGAATTATGGTACCTTCTAATATAGACTCTAGATATTTCCCTATGTTATTGATGAGTTGCCTGTTCTCTCTTCTTTCCCCTAAATTTCACATCAGCACTTACCAGTACCGGAACTTGGAACCCAAAGTGAAATAATGTGCAAAAAAGTTCTTCTGAGGGGGAAGTGGTCTGTCCAGACGGAAGAATGTGTGATGCTCAACACAAGCTTTCCACAAATTCTTACATGCTCTGTAATTCACCATATTGAACCCCAATAATGTTTCTCTAGATTCATGCTAAAAAGAAGAAAAAAATATTCAGATAAAAACAATACCCTGTTACTTTAAAAATTAATATATGTAATGTTAGCTGTTTGTTGGGTTTTTTTATTATACTTTATGAATTTTACATAAACTTGACATAAACTCTTTAAAAAATACCTCTAAGTTTTAAATAAAAGAACTTTAAATTTATAGGGTTGTTTTTTGTTGTTTTTTTTTTTAAAAAAGAGCCTGGTTACAGGTTAACAGTCTGTTTAGTGATACTGAAGTAAGTCTAGATGCACAGAAATGGTCCCCACAAGTAGGACCCACAGTACATTAAAAAATTCCTGTTATTCAAGAACTCAAATGCAACAAGTTTTAGATTGCATGCTGGTTTTGGATTACAGTTAAAACAAGGAATTGCCATGCACACATGCCAGTTAGAGATTTAGAACAGTTATTGACTGATATGCCTACTTCTAGATGCTTAATTAGGTTCTTAGTAAAGGAAAGAGCTTAACTGCAAAGCAAGCTAAGCTGCTCTGCCTGTTGAGGGAACTCATTTATAGGCCAAAAACCATCATCAGCACTCTGCTTTCTCTTCACAGTACTAAAGCATCCACAACATTTAGAGCACCTCAACTGATACCTCTTGGCAGTAAACTCCTTTTCCAAACTAAGCTTTCAGTGGCCTGCTCATCTTTAGCTCTACTGAGATACCAGGGAATAGACCTCCAAATCTTCTCCCAGTATTATATGGGGGAAGCTGTGACTAGTGCCTAAGAATAACACTTTATTTTCAGTTACACAATGAACTTGGGGTAAATAATGGACTTCAAGTAAACAGCAAATTGTCAGCATTTAATTTCAATAAATTATACATAAGAAATTAAAACTTGATGTTTTACATCACTTTACAAAAATTACTTTGACTTTTCCCAATTTCCAAGTACTGACAACTGTTCCCTGTATTTTCTAGACATGTTAAAAGAAGTACTTCAAATTAAGTTGCAAAACAGGCAGCAGAAATTAAGTCCATTATGTGCATCCATGATCATGCATTTTCATGTCACTGGGGGGGAAGACATAATCCTGCTGTTTCCCCTAGTTTGCATTTCAGAAAAGGGGCTGAACTGATTCTCATGACACCATCTGAACACTAGATCAGGCATATGAAGCCTCAAGGAGGTTTAAGGATGAGAAGGAGCTGCAGCTAGATCAGCTTAATTGTAATGCGAAACAGCACTTTCACAGGAACTTGGCCTGTTTGGAGATTTAAAGGTACCTTAACAATAGTTCTATTCATTGCTTTTAAGGCTTTCATTGCAGTGCAGAGAGAGCAAAACCCTCAAACCCTACCCTTCATCTCGATTACAGCTAGGAATCAGTCTTAAAGACAAGTAACATTTTGTGCACCCATCCTCCTATCCACCCTCGCAGGTTCTGTAAAACCCAAACTTAAGAGGGGCACTTGAAATTCATTTTTGCTGATGATTCTGAGGTTCTATTGCTGTTAACTGGATTGAAAAGAACAACACCCCTGTTTTCCCTTAAAATCGTAGGCATGAAAATGTGGGCTCAGCATAAGACCACAAGCAAGTTAATGTCCATGGAACTTTGGTCACACAGAATAACAGGAAGGTTATACTGCAGCCTATGAGAAGAAAAAAGATTAAAAAAGACATGCTAAGCAGTAGATGCTCCACAGAGTCAAGATACTTCTCAAAGACTAGACAAAAATATCCTGTGGAAGCTTAAGTGCCAACAGTATCTGCTTTTCAAATAAAAGCCCAATGGCAGAGACTTTGAAAGGACAATCAATTATACATCTAACAAATGACAGCATTAAGATCAAGTATGTACCTGGGCAGAAAAGCTCATGGATCTCACCTTGTGATTCTAGACCAAATTATTTCTAAAGGTCAGTAAGAAGAAAATTTCAAAGCACAAACTCCAAATATATAACGTATTATATATATACATAATTTTTTAAAAAGTCATAAAAAATAATCTGGCTGCAACCCAAAACCAGATCTTGGTCACTGACAAAACCTCTCATGCTGTTTTGTTACAAACAATTTTTGAGTGGAACACTGGGCTCTAAAAAGAGCACACTGAACAGCTTATTTGACTGTGAAAGAATCAAGACAATGGAAATATGCTGGACAGCTTTAAGAGTTTGATGCTGACACTACTGATGTTACAACAGCCAAAGGTGACACTAAAAACATCTGGAAAAATGAAACTACTGATTTATTATCAAACAGCTTCACAGCACGCCAAGGCAACAGCATATGGAACAGCCAAAATAAACAAAAATATGGTGAAAAAAACTGCCACTGAAATTATGGCTCAAGGGGATTCCAATGTCAAATGAAGAAATAAACCAAAATTGTTTTTCCCCCCAAAAATCATAAAGAAGCAATGCACAGAAAATCTGCTCCAGCAGATGCATGTTGCAGCTATTTAACTGTCAGAATACACATCCAGTTTCAATTCAGTATTTTAGTATGCTACCAGTGGAAAAATTACTTTGACATTAAACTGCTTCATCTGACTTCCTTTAAGAGATTTAAACACAGATATAATCTATTAAAAGTAGGCAAATAATTCTTTACTTGTGTTGATGCCTCCAAGCAAAGCCAAGTCAGGGAATAAGTTCAATATGTGATTAAAAGATAAAGCACTTGCACTGTTGAGGACAGTTGCAATTAAAAGCTCTCAGTACTCACTAGTAGTATTTTAAAAATACTTAGGATTACTTAAAAAGTAGGCCAGTTTGGGAAAAAGACAACATTGGAAAATTTATCTCCTAAATGCAGTAATTCAATATTCCATAGCATCTCAGGTTTGCATAAGAATTATATATGGCTATTCAGCTGTACAATTAGTTTTATATTTACACAAAACTTTTAAAGGCATCATCAGCATACTATTAATGTGCTTCCACTGCCATCTTGTAATTCAATGCTTTTAAATGCACACTCAAAGCACGAGTATTTTACATACTACATGTGAAATCAACAAGTCACTTCACTTAGCTTCTGCTGCCTAAAAAGAGCCACTTAGATTTTCTTCAATTGTTAATGGGAGTGAAAGCAAAAGCAGGTAAGTAACACCGAAGAGCAACTTAATCCATTCTAAAATGTGTCACATTTTGCATAGAGGAAGCATAACGATTAGCTGTGGGTAGCCTCTTGTCATGAAAGAAAAATACATACTTTTAACCCAACTGAAGCTAAATATAGGTGAGACAAATTTTACACTGCAAGACTACTTAGGAAAAACAGTTCTGGAAATGACAGTTTTAAAATTAGGATTGATTTAAAAATTAAAGTACGCCTTCTTTGGAAGCCAAATTTGAGCTTTGATCTTAAGATATTCATGACTTGGAATGAATGAAAACTAAGTTCTTGCCCTTGGTTTTCATATGATACATAGAGCTTAAAGACAAACAGTATGGAGCTTTTTAATTGGTTGGCTTCAATAAGATGTTTCTGAAGAGAAATTACATTAGTTACATTGACTACATTCTGGTGCAATTAAGAACACACAGAGTATTAAAAAGCAGTAGAAAAAACAAGATGAAAAAGCTATCTTTATGCTATCTTCAACTATACATAAAATTCTTTCCTTCATAGAAGAGGAAATACTCAAGTACCTAATCCAATTTTATATCTGGGTATCTCAGTCTCCAAGGTCCTGAACTCTGCTACTACAGCTTTTTTCCTCAAGTTCTAATCTTACAAAACAATTGCAGTTCACAATATCCAAATTCCAAAGGAAACCCCAAATTCTCATCTCAGAACATTCCTGCAACTGAAGTGGAAATTACACTCACTGGCATCATGAGCAGTTTGCCTTTGAGAACTACCCTATAGCTCCTGCAAGGTGTTAAAAAAATATCTTTGTCGTTGTTGTCCTGAAATTATGAGATATTCCCACCTCTTTTTTTGTATCATCAGCACTCTTCTGGTCACATTGCATGATATCTGCTTGCATTTACAGATATTCCCAATTACTCCATGCTATAGCCAAAGTTCATCATTTCTACACATAATTACTCCAAACTCCTGTCACCATACTTCTGCACAAGTATCTATGCACAGTTGCTCCAAGCACATGGGTTCAGCTTCTCCTCTCAACTAACACTGAGCAAAGGGGCTGCGCATGGCCAGGAAACTGCAGCCTGTGGAAAATGCAAACTCCTGGGCTTCATTTTAAAGGAAATGGTTTTAAGACACCCAGTTGACAGGTGGATCTTCCCAATATTTTTCTTGTTTTACCATATTGTCTATAAATCCAGAATAGTCCAGTAGTACTCGGGATGCATTTCTGCCTAAATTCCTTTTTTTTTTTTTTTAATCTAGTCAGTAACTGCATTTCAGGGCTTCCAATCCTTTCAGCTTTAAGAATGGTACAAAACCTTTTAACTAATATGATTAATTAATCACATACTCATATTTTTAATTAATTCCTCCATCCTTCCCCAGTGACATTTCTATGATGGATTTAGACTAACGTATTTGAGGTGTGGAACAATTAATTTGTTACTGAACTAAACATGCACTGGTGCTGTGATGCTTCATAGGGTAGCAAATACACACCACAAGCAGTGAAACATACACATTCTTCACAGAGAACTTCAACTCTTTCCTCAACACATTTAGAAGTAGGCGTAAGAAATTATCATATGTAATTTAAAACTGCAAAGATATTCTTATCTCTTCCGTTTGAATGTAATAAATCTGACTTGTATTACTAAATCTCAATAATTAAAATCAGCATGTTTTAATAAAACATTTACTTACAAACACATACATAACTGAGGCAGCATTACACATTACCTTTAATTTTTTTTTCTGAAATTTAAACGTAATATTTACTTTCAACCTTTTCAACATCTGTCTTACACGAGCAACTTGCATATCCTGAATAAAAATGCAAAACTAAATGTATCTAAAATATACAGTAAACAAAATTTTAAAAGGCTTATAAAGCATTATAGTGCTTGAGAGCTGAGAGAGCCAGAATGTTGATGAACTGGACTTTCAGTTGCAAATAAAGGCCAGAGTCAATATAGTATCAGTCAATATTATGCAGACACGCAGTATGGAGAAACTCCATTACTCTCATTTTTTGACATGAAACTTAAGACAGTACTCACCAATTCTTTCCTAAGTTGAATAAAAAATTGTTTGCACTTAAAAGAAATTTTTACAATCTTCAACCTAAACGAAAAATAAAATCACAGGATTTAAACACAGCACACAGAAATATTGTTAGAGGCTTAAATAAACATACTGAAAATATACTTTCTAGAGAGAACAGATTTCACTTCCATGACATTTTCATAGACAAAAATGGTATCAGAGATTATATAAAATAGCTTGTATAATTTGAATTTTTTGACCCATATATTTATGTTATCTATCAAATTCACTTGTTTTCATCCTAAACCAAAGGCAGTTGCTAATTTAAGTATCCTTTCCCAGTTCCAAAGGGCTACTCTATCCCCAAGTCATTCCAACCAGATGTTCACTTTTCTGAGATCACTTTCATTATCCTTTAGAATAAGAAAATACTTCTAACTCCACCTGATTCCTCAAAGACATTCTCTGTGGTCTTCTGATGTCTCATAACTAGAACTTTTTTTAGTAAAATAGCTACAACAAGATATAACCACAGATAAGGACTTGTGATCTTGTTATTTATAAAAAACAAAAACAAAACAAAAGCATCATCACGCTAGGAGGAGGAAAAGAAATCTAAAATACCACATGACAGGGGAAAAAACAGATATTTTTGCCTTGCAGGTTTTCTACAAACATGAGATGCTGACAGTAATTCCAGACAATTTTGGATGGTTGCTACAGTGCTAAATGGAAAAAGACAGGCATGATCAAATTACATACTTTTTCAAAGACCTTCACTATTAGAATATTGTATATATTCTATTAAATACACAGGAGTACTATTTTTGTCAAGAATACAAGCAAGTTTACAGTTGTAACAAAAGAAAAATTAAGTAACTTCTGTGATTTTGAAAACAACTGCTACTTCAAAACCAGAGCACTAAATCCAAATGCTATCTCACTGAAAGGAGACCTGCGAGTTAACTCACAGAAAACTGCACAGCAAACTCCTCAAGGGTTACAAATCAACGTTTTACACAGCATGCTCATACAAAGCACCCTTACTAATGTGGTCTCTGTACTTCAAGTTATTATATGGGCAAGAAAAAAGCATCCCAAACCAAAACAAACATGTCACTGAAGACAGTGATACAACTTCTGAGATAAATATACTCATGAAAAATATACAGGGACTTCAGCAGTGACTGGAATTACTACTTGCACATTAATCACCTAGCTGAATAAAAACACCTCTAGACAAGGAGGAATGAGAAGCAAAACATTAACAGACACCTAACTTGCATACCTATATATAGAAATTATTTTCTTAACTAAGTCCAACCGGGAAATTTTTTCTCCAGGGGATTATTCAAAACAGCAACCTAATTTGGATATTTTAATTTGTTGACAGAGTTTCTACCTCCAGTAACAAAATGGGAGTCTGTGACTATTAGCCTTCAACTTATGAAGATTTAAATCTTCCCAGTTCTTTTTCCTTTCCTAGCTTTGCAATTGGTTATGAAAATAAAATAAAAACACAGTAGCTCTAACTTTGTCTTGGTACCCCTCCCTCCCAGTTCTTCACAAATTGTTGCTACTGAAGTTAGCTTCTCAAGTCTTAGAAACTATATTAGAAACTGAAATCAAATTATTCCATTGGCAATGCAGCAATTATCTTAGCACTTCCTGTGACAAACACTTGCTTAGGAATAATCAGGGATGGGTAGTAAATTTACTGGATAGGAAAGACATTCATGATTATAGCAGTCTGACTGTGAAAAAAACCAAAAAATTGTATAATGCTGTTTAGGCTACAGTTAACAATGAGTTTATTGTGACTTTCTGAAATTCTGGGGCATAGAGCAGTTAAAAGAACACTTTAATATACACCTTTTCTAAAAACGCAGACGCTCTATAACATATTGGATTTGTTTAGCACACCCGCAGATAATCTGAAAATAAATCAAAATTATCCAATTTATAAAAATACTACTTTTTACTCATTTTCTTCCCTGTTCTGCTAAAGAAATTACTGCCTTTGGTGATTTAAAGACAAAGGAGGATTATAAAACTATGAACACAGTTTTTTCAACTCATTCAGTAATTTAGGCCTTTTATGCTTGAAACCATTTGGAACAGACTCAAAACTGTAACATTAGCCAATAAGGTCCAACTCAACCCCTAAGAGTCACCATTCAAGTACAAAGAAAAGACTCAGCAAAGCTGAATCTCAGCTGTTTTTGAAAAAAACCAGCCAAGAATTCATATGCACTATTAATACCCTGCTAGTCATTAAATAAGCAGATCCATACTCAGCCAAAGGAAAACACAGGTCTGTCTCCATTTCCTTTCTCTGACTATCCACAGCAGTCCATAGGGATGGAATGGTAGAGAAGAGGCAACCATTGATATTAATTTCCTGGTGCAACCCATCCAATCTCCAGTCATCTACGATATCCTTAATCTAAGATATCCTGAATATCCAGAGATATTTAAAAGTCTTAGCCTAAAATGAGGTCTGTATTCAAATGTGTGTGGAAGAAGTCTCATGATATTAAGCCCTAGTTCAAAGGACTTGACTACTCCAGGCCTTGCCAGGAAGGACACAAGCAATTCAGCAAATTTATTGACCAAGACTTTGATACAGGTTCAGCTAGGGAAGATGCTTTTGGTAGCACAACTCACAAAGAAGGAAGGATTGTCCTGATTTAGTAAGGTCAGGACAAACGTGACTCCTGCAGCTGTGAGATAGTGATGCTAAAGATTATGAGGTAAGTAAGGAGGGATGCAGCAAGCCTAACATCCCCGGACTTCAAGAGAAGAAACTCCAGCTTGCTCAGAGCTGTGGTGGGCAAAATCTGTTGGAAGCTCCCTTTTGGGTCAGAGGAACTGAATAGAGGTGGTCAATATGAAAAGGACAATCTTCTCAATCCACAAGAATCCCAACCTGCTAGGAAACATACAAGCATGAGAGAACGCCAGTTTGGACAAAATCATAACTGCTGACTGAGCTCAAACACAAAAGGACGTACAGGATGTGGAAGTAGCCTCAAAAAAACAAGGAGGAACTACCTAGGCATTCAGGGACAAAGCTAGGAATTTGACAGCACCTGTCAATGGATGCAAAAGGCAACAAAGCTTCCCAAGGATACATCAACTGTAAAATACAGGCAAAAGAAAGTGTCTCCACGGGTGATCTAGTAACAAAGGAAACGCTAAAGTACCCCCCCAAGCTTCTCCTTTGGCCTTCAAGGGCAAGAGCTGCTCCCTGGATTCCCAGATCTCTATACCTGGTAGCACAGTTTGGAGAAAAGAAGAATTACCTATAATACAGGAAGATCAAGTCAGGACACACTGGATAAAAGGCTATTTTGTTTTGCCTTATTCCTACCTTGTCTCCCTCCTGCTTCATTTCCTGATGTGATCATAAGGTTCATAGTATGCATTTTAGATATACTATCAAAATAAAAGGGAGCAATACAGATAAACCTTTATTTCTTCCTGTAAGCATGCATGTCTGTTCCTCCCACCTGTCTCAAAGCTCAGCTCAGGAGCATTGGAAAAGGGATATCTAAATATTCACTGGACTCATAAAGCATTGGGAAGACATTACACAGCTCCAGTTGCACATGGTCAAGAAAAAGTGGAAGCAAGGAAAGTGTTAGTTTGAGTGTCACTAAGGAGCTGCATGACTACAGATAGAAAGGAAAGGTAAGAGGTCTGGCTTTGAGCTATATTGTGAGAATTTTCAGAGCCTCACAGCAAAAGAAGGCCTATAACAGAACAAAGAATGAGAAGGGGTGTCCTGGAGAGGTGTTTTTGTGAACATGAATTATGTCAGTACTAAAGTCTTCACAGGAAGAAATCAATATCTCTGATGTCAGCTGATGCTGCTGAATACAAAGAAGAGCTGTTTAGGTAACTACACACACACAATAACCACACTAACAATTTAGATCAGCATCCCCAGCATGATGAAGTGGGGCTCACAGAAACCTCTACCTTCCAGTGCGGACACAGAGCTTAATTATAACTTACTTGGTATGTACTCAGTAATTTACCAGTGTGTTTTACAGAACCTATTTCCACTATTAGTGTTTTCCCCAAAAGAACTTCAGTAGTCTGAATTAAAACCTTCCTGATTATTACACTACTGCATTTATAAAGCAGCTTTAACCCATAAATGGCTCTAACAGTTCAAAACTCTTACCAGATGAAGGATATCTATCTTAGAATGTGTCACTATTACCAAGGCAGATCAGCCTGACAAGTCTGGTAATTTCAGACTTATCATTACAATATCCAGTTTTAATTTACCCAGCTAACCACAGAGACTGAAAATTTGCATGCAACTGCCTCATGTGTACTTTTCTTTGAATGCTTATAGTCAAAATGTTTACCATGTTCCATCAGTATGGCAGTAACACTTATCTCACAGCTTTATCTTTTCTCTCTCTGTGAAAATCTACCAAGAACTTGACCATTAACACTGTCTCTCAATATGGAATACCACAGAATATGCAAGATCCTACAAGAAAGCTTGAGACCAAGCTTAGGTCAGAAGACCAGAGTGTCCCCGAAATTCTTGGGGCTGTAGGAAAAATCAAGACTCTGATTAACAGCTTGAATCACTGCAAGAAAACTCACTAAGTGAAAACAGGTCACTGATTATATGTAATGGATCTTACCTTGTGTTAAAAACCAAATATTTCAAATGCCTGAATCAGCCTGAACTGAAAAGTTTTTTCTAATTTCAATTGTGGTAATCAACTTAGTATGTCCATATGAAGACAACAGCCCAGCCTAAAACTTTAGAGCAGTCCAGTGCTGTACTGCCCAAGCAATCACATCAGCAGCTAGTGAAAATGCAATATCAGTATCCAATGAAAATGCAAAACTTTTACTCATTTTCCAGAGAGAACAGCTTTTGTGCCTAGTAAATTAATGTCTATTATGATAATTTTATATGGCTGACTTCACCCACTCAGACTACTGTTACAGCATACTCAACAATGTATGTAGTAAGTAAGGTTGTCAAAGTGGATTCCAAGCCAGTAATTGAAACTAAAGGAAAATTACTTCTGGAAGAACTGAAAAAAAGCATCGGGGAAGGTGACATTGGGGAAGGTTACAGAGCAGAACAGAATTCCTCTTAGGTCTCTCTCGTTCTTACATGAAGAAATAAGACCGGGATCTCAACTTAAGATTTAGGCATGGACTTAATGAGGATAACCCCGTATTTACAGAACAGCTTTAAAAGCTATTTTAGTTAAGAGGAGAAATAAATGACAGTTTCCTGCAATAAATGCACTTTTAAATCCTTATCGTGAAAATTATTATCTATGGATGAAGATATGGCAATATCCTGAATGCTCCACCTCAGTTAACCTCAAGTGCCATACGGATATTAAATTTAACACCCACTGCAATTAAGATACATTTAAAAAGACAAATAAGAAAAAAATATTAACCTGGAGAGTGATTGAAGTTCAAATGACTCTTAACAGACTGTCAGCTAGACCATAGCACTGGCTCTTAAACAGAAGACAACTATACAGTTAATTAAATATAAAGCATGCTTACAAACACCTGAAGAAAAAATTTATTTAGATTCATTATAGTGCACACTAAAATGATTCAACAGCATAGCATGCAGAATAGGACAAAATCACACTGTAAATTACCCACAGCGTAAGGCAAATAATTCCAAATTCAAATGTTACAAAGAAGTTTGTCTTTTTTTAAAATGTATGACACTGACAGTGGTAAAAACATGTTTTGACACACCAAACAAAAACATTAACAGCCATCCTTACCACTGAAAAGTGTTAATTCGTACTCTGTTCTTAAAAATTAGTATTCCACCTGACATGACGCCAATCATTATTTCATTGTTACTCTGATCCTTGAAAAGAAAAGAAAAAATTTCTTGAAGAACAATATAAATATATTTGAAACTTTATATATATCCATTGTCATCTCCTTTTAAATCACAATTACGACAGTAAAACAGATCTCAATTACGATGGAAGAAAATGTGTTTTAGACAAATAAGAATTAAATTACCCCTTCTCATTTGGGACAAGCCTGAATGTTTGCTCTGAGTTCTTTGTAAGCTACCACAGAATTTTAATTTCTGTTACATTCTGTCTTCCACCAGCTTTGAAGAAATACATGATATTGAATATTCTAGGATCGTATTATGAATAACATCATTAACAGACTGACCTGATGTTTGCTATACTAAAAGCAACCAGCAACTTAAATTCCTACCTGAAAGGAAACTGCAATCTCAGAACAAGAGATTCTAAGACAAACAATATTGTAAGTATATTTAAATAGCAAATTTTTCCTGATACATTTGCTATAGGTATCTATAATCAAACATTTGCTATAGGATCTCTCATTATATCTGCAACAATAGTGGGATACAAAGAGCAGTGAAGCAGGATATTTCAAATTCTGGTTTCTCTAACCTTATGGAGCAATATAAGAATATTTAAAAAACAGAGGTGTCTTAGTTACTAAAAATTATTATATTTGGAGGCATTGCAGAAATGGTATCACTATACTAACAGGTTAAGTTTCTTTAAGTAAAGAGCTCGAGCTGCTTGCTTTAACCAGATAAAACTGACACTTCTAGAATTATAGAATGCTCATCTTACATTAACATTGATATTATATAATTGTGATGATGATTTATCATGTGGTTCTAATAGAAACCAAATTCAGTATTTTTCAAGGTTGACAGATCCTTAAATATCAAAAGCACATTCAATAAGAACATTTTATTTATGCACCAGTAGTCAAGACAACTGGCATTAAGGCCAACAAGGCACAACCTGAACAACACACATATAATTAAGCCCAAATTTAAGCAAAGAAATACCTTCACCAGACCAAAGTAGTGGTTATGAAATTGGTAAATCACAGTCAAAAACCTAATATTTTAATTTTTTTCTCTTGTAAGCAGAAGCCAAGAAGGCTCACTAAAAATAAAAGTTTATTTCTCCTTATATTTCAGAGGAATCAATTTTCACATTGCAATACCAGTTCATCCAGACTTACCCTTGCATAGTGCAATTCAACTCCATAAAGGTCTAAGGTACGTGCTGTATTGAGATAACTGAACTCTGCTTCTGCAGGAGACAACCCTCTGAAAGAAAGAAGCTAAATTAGCAACATCCTAACCTAACCTCCCTCCCTTAGTGAGCTCAAACAGAAAATTTGCATTCATTTTACTGCTTCTAAGTCCACTCTGAAATCTGACTTTGCTTTCTCACCATAAAGAGACTAACCCAAAAATCATAACAGAAAACAACTTATGCTTCCACATAGACAAAGTCGTGACAAGAGTCTGCAATACATCTTGTAAATGCAAACATTTTATTTCTAATGCACTGTATCACTTAAATATCTGTGGAGCTCTATAATATGGAAACCACGTTTGCAGTCCCTTATTTTCTATTGATAACAGCAATATCTCTCCAGGGGTCATTCTTAAATTACCATCAGCTCCCTTTAATTTCTTTACCCTACCAAACACAATTTGCTAAACCTCTGGCTGAAATGTAACACAATATTCAGTAGATTCTAAAGCAAACAACATGCCCCAATTAAGCAAATGTTTTAGTTTAATGTTAATTTTGTTAATGTTAATGTTAAATTTAACTGTAACAAAAAGCACTTAAGTTCTAAAAGGAACCATTCAGTGAAAAAAGTACCACAACGTTATACACTGAAAAAAAATATTTTCCATTGCTTCATCACCTTTTTCTCAGTAGTAAAAGGTCACAGACTTGCACACGGGGAAAGAGCAGATACTGAAGAAAAGGATTTTGTTATTTCTAAAGTAACTTGTTTACAGGTGAGAGCACCATGAAAACAAAGGTTTTATGCACAGAGCATTCTCAAAGAGAAGCAAAAAAACTTGGAAATTATATTCTGCTTCACTTAATATCCTATGCAATACACACAAATACTGTTTTCAGTGTACTATTAACACATTTATTTTTGCACTTATTTTCATTTCCATTCTGCCATAGATATTTTATCTGTGCAAGTATCAATGGTGCTTGTTATACAGACAATCTACAAAAAACACATTAAACGTACTCTTAAAAAAAAAAACCAAAATCAAACTCAGAAACTTTATATGACAAAAATACTCGTTTTTTCATGTAATAGCACAGCACCAGCAGTCAGGATTTGACAAAGCCAGACAATATCTTCTACTATAAATCCTTACATGTGCTGCTGATGTAATTTTGCTATTTCTTTTTCAAAGTCTTGAGGCTGGCTAGGGATGAAAGAATAGTCTGAGAGGTAGCCTGGCAAGTTTTCTGAATGGTTGTAGTCTCCCAGCTCGGCTAAAATATTAAAAAGAGAAGTTATTGTTTATCACTGATGTACTTGGCATTGTGCAATGCCCCCAGATTCACAAGAGTCTGATCCCACATGCTTTATGATCTACAACAAAAAAAGAGAAATTTCTGAATAAACAGTGAGATTTTCAATTAATAACATGGAGATCATTTAAAAAGAAGCTTGAGTAGGTACTTATAAAGGAAGTTTATAAAATGCTTAATTTTTAATACTCAATTCATAAACATTGTCATAATGTCTATAACTAATAAATTCATTTCAAGGTATGTGATATTTTATTTTACCTTTGCTTGCTTTCATGTGATCACACAATATACATATGCTTAACAGTACAACTGCTATTTCTTCATTAAGATCTGCAAAACCCACTAACTCATTCTGCACCGAGACATGTTTAGAAGCATTAGAAAAATATTTTTTTGCACATTCAATTGTATGTATGGAAAAAATAGACATATATATACCTACATTGAAACTAGTTTACTTGAAACTACTGAAAAGAGTGCATCTACGTAATTCCTAACACTTTCTTAAAATTATTAAAAAAAAAGTAAAACCACAACTATTGTCAGAATAAAAAACATACAAAGCCAACATCTGCTAAAAATACAGAGTTTGAGGCTAACTATAATTTTAAAAAATTCTGCTTTAAATATCTGCAATCCAAAGTGATAGAAAGTAAGATAACCTCTGAAAACTGGGAAGTTCCCAGAAACACTGCATTGTTACTGATACTTTTATGGGGCACATCAGAACTGACAGCAGGGATGAAGGCAACCATGGAGCAGGAGGGTAAGCAAGGAAAGGAAAGGTAGGACAGAAGTTTGTGGCACTTAAATCACCAGAAACAGATCCTATTTTACATAATTTAAAAACTGGGAAATGGACCAGGTTTCCTAACAGAGTGCATGCAGAGTGCATGCCTTGCTAAAATCCACTATAGAGAATACAGGAGTGAGAGATCTACATCTTCTATGTACCTGTATTTTATAAACAATCCCATGAGCAAAGTCCAGAGAGGGTTCAGTACAGACATGAACAGAAAATCATCAGACAGAGGTCTGCACACTGAAGAACTTGAGGGCAGGGTGATCTCACAGAAATGTAACGATGCACTGTGCATACCCACCACTTCTACAGTATTTGAAAAAATACTATCAAATTATTAAAACCTTACTAAATTTTCACAGTGCCTGCTTCACTAGCAAATACTTAATCTCCTCTAAGGCAAATCCCTAAGGCATGGAGTTCACTTGCAGTACACATCTATTTCCAAGCAGCTGGAGTTTGGGAGTTTTCTTTAAGAGCAACTGCTCCACTGATTGATCTAGAAAAAGATGAGCACTTAAACTATGCACAGAACTTTACATTACCACTACTGCATGTTTTTTCCCTGAAAATATTAACATGGACACTATTTCTCTGATACATACAAAGTATTCATAGTACTAAATGTAGATATAGGTACCTTTAGCAGCAGAAAAACACGAATACAGATGGATGTATCAGGATTGCTTATAAAACTGAATTTCTGTCAATCACACATTGGAAGAACTAAGTGCTGAACAGTGTCTTAGTTGGGTGTTTGTTGTGTTTGTTTGCGTTTTTCCCCCATGGTTTAAGTTTATGAAAGAAAATGAGGAGAGAGGAAGAGGAGTAAATGGCAGTCTTCAAGACATTTGCTCACTGCATGGCTTAAAAATTACAGTACTGGTACTGAACTCTTGGGCCTGATAAGACCAGAATTCCCTTTTCTACATCTATTTAGAAATTCAGTGTATATTATGCTAAAAATGCTTAGGTGCCCACAAGATGCTTTAGTATTGTTCTCCAGAAAAAAACAACACCATGCTTCAGAACACACAGCAATCCAAGAGGGTTGTTTGGGGGGGATTTAACTGCAAAGTTTTAAAGAAGGAAAGCAGAGAGCACTAATGGTATTTTTTTCACATCAAATTCAGCAAAACATGATGGGAGAGAAAAGCCACCAACCACAGTTTCTTAATCATGAGGGAAACAGCTCCATGACCACAAACATCACAATGTAAAGCTACAGAAGCTACATTACTTAAATACTAATCTATACTACTTTTTATGGATTTCATTACTAACATGTACATGAATATTAATTATACTTACATTGAACAGCATAGGAAGCCAGAAGAGCAGCAGTATTATAAGGACAGGGCAATCTATTTTGTTTTAAAAATGAGAAACAAATAAAATTACATAGTTCATATGAAATTTGGGTATTTTGAAAAGCCTAATATTACAGAGTCTACGAACTACTTGGACAGGTGATTATTATAAACACTTCTACTTGCATAAATACCAATTTATTTTAAATAGATTTTTATTTTTACAGGTAAAATTCCTCATCATTAGCTTTTTATCAACCAAAGCTGCATTTAATGTTTAACACAACAAGAATGTCTTACCTTCCAGTAAGAATGTCCTGTTTAATCTGTAAAAAATACTGGTACCTTATTAAAACAAACAAACAAACAAAACTATAATTAGACATAGAATTATCAATTGTCATCAATTTAATGCATTTTGCTTCCAGTTAGTGCAAAACTAAATAAATAAAAAAAACCTTAACATTTTGCATGCTATTTTTGAAACTCTTTTATGGAAAAGAAATTAAACTGTGATTAGTAAAATAATACAACTTTGTAAATGAAACTGTTTACAGGCTATGAAGTTATACAATATATTTCACTAAAAGGATGCAAATGTCACATTCTATCTTTTTTATTTTCCAATGTTCATTTTGAACTTAAAGTTTAAAAAAGGGAAAAAAAAGTGCCTTCATGATGAATGACTTGGAATAAAAGAATTATTCAAGATGGCAACCAGAAGTGGAAGCTTGCAATCATGTATGGAGGTGCTTTAATAAGAATGACTTGAACTCCAGACAGATAAAATTAATTTATTGTCACTGAATATTTGCTATTACTCTTGTCATTTAAATGAAAAGACCTAATCTCATTTAGGAATGTAACTGCAAAAAAACCAATGTTGTGGATTCCATTATGTCAAATGCCTTCCAACTGAGTTCAACCTCTGAAGTTTTATTTAATTATGATGTGAGAAAAACTTGTTTTAGAAATGAATCCAGTCTTCCCAGACTCTCTCTTTTCAGTCACACAGGAGATGGAAACAGCAAAAGGAACAGACAAACACTTTAGAATGAGAACTATTTCCCACCCAACAATGGCAGCAAAAACACCATTACTTAAAAATCCCAAACAAACCTGAAACTGCAAACAGATTTCCCTCTAAATCACTTCCTTTGTTTCTCCAGTAAAAAACAAGAATTTTGTTAAGGTCTCAGAATGAATGTTTTGTTCACTCAAAGGCTTTCAACACTTTCAAACAAGTATAAAAGTTTATTTCAAGTGGTCAATCATACCTGCTATAAACCTTCACTGACACAGAGACTGAAGAGGGATAACAAGAGACTTACTGAGATGGCAGGATGTTAGCAAAAGCCTAAACTTCCAGCAAAACCCCTTTATAACAGGGCATAAAAGCAGCTGTAGAATCTAGGCTCTAATGCTTTTTGTTCAGAAAAATTTTCACTGAGTGAAAAATTTAAACATAATTCCTACTTTCTTGTAAGTTCATTCTATTTTGGGACCTCTTGCACTACTATTATTTAAAAAATTATCTAGCTTTCTTCTTGTAGTTCTGATTCAAAAGTATAGAGTCAACCATACCCACTCATTATAAACACTCAAAATTATGTATAAAAAACCACCTAGTTCAATTTCATCCAAAACCATATGTTAAATATTTCCAAATATTAACCTGCAGTAAGAAAATAAAACCAAAATAAAGCACTTTGTTACACAGAATACAACTTCTTACACTTGTATCACCTTCAGAATGTGAATTAACTTGATAAAATTCCACATATATACACAGAAATTCACTTACAAGCTAAATTTAGTGGAAAGGTAAAACATTTCTTTTTTCAAGAAAAATGAGGGAAAACACTTGCAAACTGACAACCAAAAATATCAGCCCACGTGTTTAACTCCCTACAAAACCTAAAGGTTCTGTAACTGATCAGAATAGGAAGAAGCCTCATTTAAGGTATTAACCTTAGTAAATTAAAACTGAGACGTTATTAATGCTTTATAAATCTCAAAATACTTTTTTTATTTTCCACCTGAAAACGTATACTGAAACAAAAAGAGACTAAGAAAAACCAAAATTACTTTACCTGTAAAAAACCTACCAACCAATACATTACTGTTAAATCTATATATTTAAAGTTTACGTTTCACATACAGAGCAGCTCTTTACAAATAAGCTTAACAACTCAATTTTTGCTGTAATTATTTACAGTTGCAAAAACACAAGACAAAAATATTCTGTACTTGCAGCTTCACCTTCATTTTATTTTACTTTTTTGATATAAATTCATGGTCTTTAGGGGACCCTGTGATTAAAGGAACACCAAACAGTTCATTTTCTGTCCACTGCTTTCAGCAAACAGCAAAGTTAATTCCTTGTTAGGTAACCACCCCAGCTTGAACATGGGAGCCTCACATATTATTGAGCAAAATGGGAAATCAACAGAAGCCTTAGCAGTGTAGGTCTGGAAAAGCCTGCACAACCAATTCAGCTAAAACAATGAAGGTGTCATTGCCTTATAATGTTTTCATCTTCCTTATGTATTTGGGCCTAGGAAAGGGTAAGGCAGCTTGGGCTAACTGCAGCCAACTTGATCAGCAAGTCCTTCTGCCAGTAGCAAGACGAATAAAGCTCCATTTCCTCCCCAAGACAAGTTCCTAAAGCAAAACTCTCCCACACAAGCTGAGCTACTGCTTACCTCTCCTGACCTGGAGCATTCATAACCTGCCTCCCTCACAAATTCACAGAGGTCTAACAAGAGACAAGCTTGCACTGAACCTCTCCCTGACATCTGTTCATACTGCCCCATGTGCTGACTCGTTCCTCTGTTTTCATGAAATCTGTAACAGTTTTTCAGAAGTTTGCACTCTTTTTTTTTTTTCTTTTTTAATAAATAAATATAAATTGAAAGGACTCCATAGTTGTGACACGAAATGCTAACCTTAAACCAAAAAATCCCATGGATAATAACTCTCTCTTTATAATACTTCCAAATACAAATGAGTTTTCTCAGGGGCAATTAGGCCTATTAGCAAAAAAAGCTGAGCTGACCTAGATACAGCAATCATACATTATTTCTCATCTCAAAGGATGCTGTATTTATAGCTTTGTATTTGCAGTATAACACTTAAAGTAAACAATTCTCCTTTTACTGCCTGTTTCATATTGATCAATATTTAGTGGGGTTTTTCTGTCTCCTTAGGAATATTACATATTGTCCTTTAATTCAAATGGCACATTTTTCATTATTCGCATATAATAAATTGGCAAATTTTCTCAGAGTAAATATTTCAATATAACAAAGCCTGATCCAGGATCTCTGGGACTAATTGCAATAAATTTTGTCTGCAATGACACATGTAAAATTTTGTTGAAAATATTACAGATCAAAAGAAATTATAAGCAAATCTGGACTCAAATTTTCACAGTTTTGGTATTTACATTTCTAAAGCTATCCTTAATAATTTAGGTATTGTTTTTCTGAATGGGACTGACCCGTTTTCAGAATGGCTGACATCCAAAAATTCCAATCTGTCAAATCATGCTAGTTATGTAAAAACACAGATCTAATTAAGAATACTGAAAATTTGAGGCATTTCTTCAGGGAGTAATTGAAATTCACAAGCCTCCCATCTTGATTCATGGTGAGAATTTTCTTCAACAGATTTCCAACACACTGCTATCAAAAAATGTACATGCTTCAAGCTAGGACTACAACCATACAAACAGATTAATTTTATTAGTGCCAAGCAGAAAACTGGGAAAGTGGGGGATTGGGAATCAAGGAAAAAGAAAATGCAGAAAGCTCAGGAATTTTTCTATCACAAAGGAGACACAAGTAAGGATAAAATTAAATTTGTACTCATTGGTGAATAGTGGGATTAAGTTTTTCCTCTCTTCTCTACTTTCCCTTTTCTGTTTCTACTTGGTAGCATTTTCTTCATGTAGTTACTTCACTTTGTATATAAATTTAGAAATTTATTCAGAGTGGCTTTTTGTTATATTGATTTGGTGCAACTGCAATCATATCTGCAATTAGTAGGCAAAAATTAGAAGCTTGCACATATGACAAAAATTATTTAGAAGAAAATTTCCATGTCGTACCTTAATAAATTAATGACAGTTTTCCCTTTAAAAATAAACCTTCTAGAAAAAAGTTTTATCAAGAACTTAACCTACCTTGTATATTCTTCTTGGAGCTTGTTTGGATCACTTACAAAAAACTTCACTCTGAAGTTTAAACTGTGAGGTGATCCTCCTACAGCCAAGAAAAGTTATTTCTAATTAATCAGGGTACCCTGGAAAAATGGCATAATAATGACATATGAATCAACCAAATACATACATGTACTCACTTTTTAATTGTTTCCTGATAGGTTTGTTTGGATCCAACCACCGCTGGAAAGAGAAAAATTTTAACATCAACATTAGAGAAACAAAAAAAGCACAAATTACAGCATAATACATCAAATAACAGTTGTGTTTCTAATACTTTTACTGGGTCTTTTATGAAAATGCCTTACTGACATACAAAGTCATCTTATTGCTTCTGGAAAGCCACCAAAATTATCATCAACACCTGCTCTTGTTCTTTCCCTGAGATTAATATCCATTGTCTGTTTCTGACAGTGCTAATTTGATTGTGACTTGGTTCTGTGATTATCACCTGAGCCTGAGAGAGGGCAGAGCTCAATTATGGTGTGTTTAACAATCTTCAGCTGCTCTTTAAACTGATTATCTAAAGTGAGCTAACTATGGCCATGCTATATGCAGGCTAATTTACCCAACTCATAATTTGCTTAAACTGGTTCCAGTACTTTTGACTCTGCATTTTGCAGGTCTGAAACATCCAAGGAGTGATCCCATTGGCTCACAGATTCTCTTCAAATTGTCAGCCTGAGCGTCGTCTCTAGTAAGTCATTAATTGGTATCTTGGACACCAGAGGCTCAGCACTCAGCCTCCTGGATTAAGGACTTCAGAATAATTTTACTGAGCAGCACCCAATTTTGATCATCTCTATGGAAGAATGCTGCTGTCAGGAAGTACAGACAGATCTTGATGAAAAACAACACTTCAAATTTCAGAAATAAGTATGGTTCTCTGGAAAGCCCTACAAGTTGTTTAAGCCACTCCTCATCAGCAACCCAGAAGGCTCTGCACATACCAACGGAGTTCAGGTAACCCACAAATTGATCTTTATTATAAATATTATTCAATTCTTCATCCTGCCTTGCAATGCAAGCCTGCAAACCTTAGGAAATGGTTATATGGCCACAGTTTATATTAAGTGCCAGAGACTTAACCTGGTATAGCAGGTAACTACCTCACATGTATCATAGGGTTTGGTTTTTTTTTTGGTTGCTTGGTTTTGTTTTGTGGTTGTGTTTTGGCTTTGTTTTGTTTGAGGTTTTGTTGTTGTTGTTTTTCTTGTGAGTGAAGAAGAATCAAGCACATAGAGGTACCTGAGCTATCTGACACATACTATGGATCTGAAGTTAGTTCTGAGTCATTTATTCGTTGGGAATGAATAATGATTAGGACACCCAAATGCTTGTAGTAATTACCTTAAGAGGAACCAAAAAAGACCAGTGCAGCTTAAAGAGACTGATTATTAAGAAAAAAAAATCCTCACACAGGCTCAATTAATTTTTAAAAGACTAAATATAAATATTTAAAAACCAACTCTCCAGACTGGGATACATTAATTTTATGTAAGAATCTTTCAAAACATGGTGAAGGATGCTCAAAAAGACACTCAAATCTTTAAGCAAGGGGTTATTACCCAATCTATCTGATAAATGCACACATCCTTCAGTATTTTTTTTTGTGGAAAGTACTGTTTGAGATGAGAGTTAACCCAGAAAACCTGGAATAGAAAAGCTTATGTTTATATTTCCTTCTAGTTGGGAAGATCAATTTGCTATGTACTAGTGTAGCTCAAACCACTGAATGTTAACTTTTTTGAACCATATTTAGTAGTTAATATCCATTCTTTGAAGTGATACCACTAGATCCAAATGCAAATGGTTATTTTCCATCTGGAAAACAGTAGAGAGTTAAACCACTTAATACTGTAAAGAGGCTGAAATAGTCAGGATTTAGGCAGTACCAGAACTTTATGAGTCAAGGTGCTGGTAGCAAGACATGTTATCCTATTCACATCCCAGCAAGTCTGAAAGGCAGGTAGATATGGGGATCCATGAAGTTTCTAACCCCAGTCCCTCAGAGTCATTTCTGTACTGACTTCCCCAGGAAACAATTACTGTTTCTGACCCCATCTGAGGATGATCATGCAGTAAAGAGATACAATAAATGAAGCAGTATCCTTTTAAGTTATTATTTCATAAGCACAGAGCTCAACATTTTCCCCCAAACTTGTAACTATTAACATTTAGTTTTACTGTAACTACAAGGTGACACTGACCCACTCAAATGACAGTTGGAGAAGATAGCACAAAATTGCCATGTCTTCTATTTAATTCCCTTTACAATGATACAGAGTACAGTGATAAAAAGTGATTATGATTCATAAAACTGTGTTTATAAAATGGGTCAACTTACAGGGTTATCAGTAGATTCATCAGCCAACTGTAAACCAAAGTAATCTCTCTCTGTCAAATCGAGATGCTTGAAGACTCCATCCAACAGAACTTGTCCCTGATCATGTTTCTGCAGAGAACAATTACATATATTGTTTAGTGAACAAATATATAATCAGACACAGACTGCAGGTAGGCAAAGCACATACATTCCTTCAGATGTACTCCAGCAGCCTAAACTTTAAGTATCACTAAGTGTATCCCAGAAGCACTATTTTTAAACAAACATTGTGCCCCTTTTTGAAATACACATAAAGAATAATTATTTTTCTTCATTGTTTACTGACAGTACAAATTTCTCACTTCTCAGCTGGTTACCTGATTATTCATGAAAGCCATTTGTTAGCCAAACTGGATATTTAAAAGGAACATTGAAGAAAAGAAATAAAAAACAACTAGGATGTGACCAAGAACTTGGTATCCTTGTTTGGGTCACTGAATTTAAAAGTACAAGCTTGTACAAGTTATTCTTACTTATTTTATCTAAAAATCTATTCCTGAACCAGCATATTGAAAAAAATTCCAAAGCTAACTGGCAAAGACAGCCAATGCAGCTAAGTACCTTACTGAGAAGTGTTATTCAGTAGTGAAAATACTACTTCACTATAAATTAACTAATTCAAATTAACTGAATAACAGTGACACCGTTTTTCAGAGACAAAAATTTTCAACAACAGGGACACATCTTATCTAAAAAATTATATAAAAGATAACCTGTAGTTGTTGGTACCTAGCAATTTTTTTACCTAACCTGAAAATACAGACAACACAAAAATTGAAAGACTTTATGTCTGATTATGATTGGAGTCAGTAAATACATCTGGTGAAATACAAAGGGAGTTTCCCAAAGAAGTTAAAGCGTCATAGCTTCTTGAAGCACAACAGATGAGGAAAAATTCTGCAAGAATTACTCTCAAACAAAAGAAATTATGAAAGAGATGATTGATACATTTTCCACCCAGATTTTCTATTACTCTGGCACAAAGCAAGCTTCTAATAATTTTCTCAGTGTTAAGTATTATGGATGCTACAGTGGATTTGATACATTCTGCCTTGCTTACTGTAGGCAATATTTTTTTTTTTTTTTAATTTTAAAACAATAACCCTGTCATTTGGCTCCCAAATGATCTCACTTATCATAGAGATTATACAAGTTTCCTATTACAGCTCTTAAAAGTGAAGTATAACAGAAAGGTCAAAAAAAGCTTTCAATAATTTCATTAGTATCCATACACAAGTAAAACCTACAGATCACAATCAGATATCAGTTAATATCTAAGAGGATCCTATAGAAACTAATTTTTTTTTCAGCTGAACTTATACTTAATTAAGCTGTCAAAGCCATTTATTGGGAGTTAAAAGTTCGAAGAAGCTTGGTAATTTACGTCATAACACTTAACAAAATTAGAAAATAGTTATAATGAGATTATACTTGAAATGACCCCAGCAGGAAAATCATAACCACAGCACAGAGTCTTTAAGTTAAAATTATATACAGCATATATTTCTGGTGCCATATATATATGGCTAATTTAAAGTGAACATAAGAATTGCTCTACTTTGAAAGATTTTTATTTTTCTTTAGAAGAGACAAGATTTCTTGATGTTTAACAAAATTAAGAGGCAGAAGGAACACCACTGTTAAAAAGTTCGCTACTGAAAAATTAACTTCAATAACTGAAAACAAGCAAAGAAAATTAACAGGTGTTAACAAAGTAAATAGTATACAACAGTATAAATGCATAAGGCAATTTTTATGTACTATCCAAAACCAGTTACTTTCGTTTTTACTAACTTAGAAGTTTGATATATTTTGAAACAAACCAGTAATCAGTACAATTTTTTTCACCAAATAAAACTAAGTCTAAAATTACATAGTAACACTAATTGCTTCTTGGCATTTTTACCCATGTAGATTTAAATCAGAACTCAAACTAAGTTTATTACACTACCAGAAAACAGGACACATTTGGAGCACAAGTTTAGGCTAACATTTGCCACAGCTAAGTTACTTCTTCAAATAGCATGCAGGCATGAATTCTGTAGCTTTTTTCCAATCTAAACTTGAGAATTTATACTGTTTCTTAAATATCTGGCACAAAGCAAGCTTCTAATAATTTTCTCAGTGTTAAGTATTATTAATTATCTCAGTGTTAAGATGGTTCCTAACAAAAAAGCTTATACTTGTCGATCAGTTTGAATTTAGCAATGCAGAACATTATTTCACGACCGCATGGAAGGTATTTCTCCTGCAACAGAGCAGCAAATTTGGTAAGAGAAGACTAGTTTCAACATGAAGCATTTGTTTTGATCACAATGTTTTACTCTCAGTGCAAAATAAAGATAAGCATCTAGTAAAACCAGACCTCAATTTAACCCATCTCAGATATTTATATAACGATGTTGCAGCTTGCCAGAGCAGGTGAAGGTCACAATCCTGCTTGTTGTGAAAGGCCCAAAATATTTGTAATACTATCATAACTACTGAATAGCTGCTATAAATTATAAGAAGTATGACAACAAGTTTCTACTTTTGTCTTTTTATTTTTTAATAATAAAAGCAAAAAAAGTAAATGTGGATTAGCATAAGATGCACTTTATTCCTAAAGATAACATTAAACATTAGTATTTCCACTTAAAATGGGGAATACTACAAAAATACATAAAAAATGGGAAATATATAACCTAAAATGCAGTAGTTAGATTAAAAGTATATCAAGATTTTTCCTGAGCTGGATTATTAGAATGTTTTGTGTATTTCTTATTAGTCATTGCTGGAGGCTGAATGTCCAACAAATTTTAGCCTTTCAGAACATCAATATATTAACTGCACTTTATGTATTCTCTGTCTTCCAGTGACTAACACCTAGTACCACTAGGTATTTACACATTGATTTCTAATTGCAACATGATTGTTAGCTGTTTACAAACACTCATGTTTAAAAATCTAGGAACACACCTGCAATCCCATAGGTTTAATGACTGTTTACCCACTACCACCACCATCTTTCCAATTTATACTACTGCTATTTTGGCCTTGGTGTTGGTTTACAGAACTGGCAGCATCTAAAGAAACCACCAGGAAATAGTGCTATCGTGTCAGCCCAAAGAAATTTGGACTTCTAATGACAGAGGGATGGGATAACAGGTCCTGTTTTTTCCTGGCAGTGGTCAGATCACCCTGCTGCTCCCAGGCCTGGGGAGGCTGCACTGCTCCTTCACTATTGACAACACTGGAACCTCTCTCAGCTCATGGTAATGCTTGTGCTGCATCTTGCTTGCAACTCAGGCAAGCAAGAGATGCAATTCTGTCTCCTTTTGTGAGCTTTGCAAAGTTAGCTTGTTGTAAAAAAAGTTTTTAAGCACATTATATTGGTCAGAGAAAAAAGGGAAGCAACATAGTAATGCTGAACATCAAATTACTGAAAAGTTTCACTTCTAGAATTACAGAGAAGTTGGTGTGGGATTTGTTCAGTTTGGTTTGGTTTCCTTGACTTTTAGATTTAGATTTTTAGATTTAACCTCCATTAGAGTGTAAATTCATTCACTTGGAGGATAATTCTGCTGTAATAAAGACTGCAAACCGGGATATTTGTCCATGGCTGCTAACTCACTAGCCTTGTTCACAGAACAGCTTATCCCATCTCCCTTGACTTAGTTCTCCCTCAAGTTTAGTGTGAGCTCTGTATCTAACTACTGCCTGTTTTCAGGAAACGTAAGTCACTCTGCAAGAAAAAGATAGAATTTGAGGTACTTAAGCAATTCATTAAAACCAATAAAAGGAATTTTATCTTAAAGAAACCAGTTTAAGATAACGCAAATTATCCCAGTTGTGTTATTAACTCAAGTCTGCCTCACTTCTGCCAGCTAGACTTCCTATGAAGAACATTTTTGGGGGTTAGGACTTCTTCACCTGGTAAGCATTTTACAGAAGGGAACTTTTACTCTTCAAACGTGCACAGGTTAGTTTCAACTGATTTCTGCCTGCAACCAAAATAACCTTTGCCCAGCTACAACCCACAGGGATTATTTTACTTGATTTGTTACGATCTGTACAAGGTAAGGCTTAGCACAAAGAATGCCTGCTTTGCAGATCAGTGAAAAAGGCTGGTTTGAAATGTGAACTTAGAACACAACACAAATTATCTAGAGACATTGTCTGTGATCAGGACTTTGCTGTTGGAGAAGAAATTGCATTTGAGTACCTTTTTATTAATACAGCACTGCATACTCCAGATGATTAAGATGTACAATTATTAGCATACAGAATACCTGTAGTAATCACCAGAAGAAAAAATAACTTGCTAATTTATTTGATGTTATCTTTCTTCTTCCTATTTTGAAAACAGTTCTGTAAATATTTAATGTCAAGTATTGGGCCAATGTAAAACACAGCTACAAACCCTGAAAAACTGTACACCACATAGGTTAAAATGTGTTCAATCACAGCAAATACATGCTAACTGCCTATTTTTGAAAAAAATAGATTGAGGCTACAGCCCTACGTCAAAATGTTGAGCACCAAGGGACTTTTGTTCTTTAAACTCAGTTTTAAAAGAAAAACTTGCAGAATGATCTATACAAGCAGTAAAGCGTGATCCATGCAAGAAAAATACTTAGTACACTGGGGAGGTGGGGAGAATATATTACATACAGTTTTCTTGGGAGAGGTAGAATAGATGTCTGAGGATTTGTAACTGGTGACTCTAGAGAGGCACTAGTGTTCTCTAACAACAGCAGCTTTGCAACACCTAGATCAAAAAGAAGCACAACCTCCCATACCCATTGTATGACAACTATTTCTTATTTTAGCCAACTCTTATAAACAAACAAAAAACTGCAGGACAGATATTTTAATGAAAAACTCATGCACCTGAAAGCAGAGAAGTCAACATTTATAATTACTCATGCTCTTTTAATGCTTTCTCTTCAACTACATTCTACACATAGTGCTTTTTGGCAGCCAGTATAGGCCTGTTACCAAGGATGAGAACGTAAGAGATACAGAAAAGGAGTGGAATATTGTAGAGAAAAAGGGAAAAGCCACCAATCCCAGGAAAGAGATGAGGCTTGATGTTGTTAAATTGAAGTCTTTGGCTGCCCCTCCCCCAGCTCCAAAATACCTTAGCTACCCAGAAGTCCTGAAAAGTTAAATAGCTCTTAAGCTAACTACAAAAATACATTCAGAGAATACCCCAAAGCCTTCTACCTCAGTCGAAAAATCTAAGAGAAATAACCACCAAGTCTACATCTGAATTATAAGCCACCCAACACCAGATCCTTCCATGGTTTTGATAACAGAGATTTTACTCCTCTGGTAATCATGCTGCACAGACTCTAACCACCAGAACAGAGAAATGCAGTCACTTGCACAAACCTTCCTTAAAACATTAAAATGTATCAGTATCCCCACTAAACTCTAGATAACAGAATCCAATGTAACTACTGAGCATAACTTTTTCAAGTAGTCCAAATAAAATGTGTTCACATGGATTAGAAAACTGATTGTTTCTCCCTCACTTCCCAGCTGAAGCCCCCCAGTATTATTTCATAACAAGTTCCTCCTTCAGACCATTCACCTAAGTTCAATCTTCTCTTGAAAAGCTTTAACACTCATGACACCTGTAACTTTTAGCATCACGTTATTCATCCTTTCTTCATATAACTCATCAATTCTATAGCTTAGAAAGTAAAAGCTTAATTCTCCTGTTCCAGGACATCCCATAGCTTATTTCCTGCAGAGTTCCAGTTCTTCCCACACTGTAAATATTTTAATGTTTTCTTGTAAAGTCCTTGCCTGCTGTGAGGTTTTTTTCCCCATAAGAAGTGAAAAGAACGCGAACATATGCACAAGATCATTTCCACAATACTACTTTAGCCCATAAAGACAATTACTAGAAATAAACTATGCTTTATATATTCAATTTTGAAATAAAGATCTGTTAGTACTACAGAGGATGCCAGAATGACTAAGTTCACAGCGACTTAGTACTTGCATGTACAAGCATGCCTGTCTGAACAGAACTTCCCTTTCTGCTCTGTATATAACACTATTTTGAAAGTCAAGCTCTAGCCATTCAAGCCCAGCAAAGGAAAGCCAGCTCAGAGATACCAATTTACAATAAGCAAACTACTTACATTAACTCTGAAAGCTTGTACAGTGTTATCCAGGAGAAGAATGTTGCAGACCACCTCTGTGTGCTGCCTGTCTCGTGCCAGCTCAGACGCTCGAACATTGTAGGTTCTGCCAGCAGGCAATCGGAAACGTGCGGTCATTACTGTCCACACACAGGGTCTAAAGCAAAGACAGAAATAAAATGAAAAAAAGATCAAAAGCTGCAAATGCAAAAGGGCCACATGCAGAAGACAGGCCGACACTCAGCAAGTCCACTGTTAAAATATTCTATCACAGAGAAAAGAATAATTAGAAATTAATTTGCAGTTTCAAAGAACGACACAACGTCTTGCAAACTGCAACACCTTATCCCAAATGGTCATTCACTTTCTGTCCATTGCCCACTGCCTCCCTATTTCATTCTGTGCATTTGTGGTTTTGGGTTTTTTTAAGATTCAGAACAGCATTTTCACTTCAAAAAACATTGTAATTGCAGGGCATCATAGCTACTAGGCTCCTAGTAGTATTAGAGACAATTAAGTAATTGATCTTGTTGCAAAACAAGAGGAAAAAAATGCTTATACCAAAAAGCTTTAAAGAGAATATGGAGGCAGAAAAGTGCAAAGATTTTGATGCCTTATTCTGCAAAGCTTGTGTAGTCATTATCATCACTGTGTAGTCATTAGACATGAAAATACACACTGGTAGCTAAAATATTAGCACTGCTTTTTGGTTGTTTTTTCATTGTTTGTGTTTTAAATTACAACATTCATAATCAAAGGTTTGCAAAACTACTAAATCTTCTGTCTAGGTCAATTTCATTTATGTATTTTGTTTGGATGAACAAACCACTCTTATTCTCCAAGTAAGGAACTGCAACCAAGAGAAGTCCACATCCTATTTTAAATTCTGATGAATAAAATGTAAGAGTTTAAGCGTGACTTTCACTTTTCAAAACTAAGACTGTAATTATTATCCTGCAATCCCTGTCCAGCAAAGTACTTACATGCACACCTCATGCTATTAGCCCCATCCAATGATAATCATTACTTTAAGTGCTTCGCAGAATCAGGGCCTCTGATTCACTTAATTACACCCTCAACAAACTATTTCTACATCCTTTGACAAGGGCGTAAGCAAGCACTTTCATAACTCAAGTAGAGAATACAGTGAGGCAGAGAAAATTAAAATACCTTTAAAGGTAGTAAATGAAAACATTCTCAAAACTAATTATAAAATGCTTGGTTTTTCCTTATTCTGATGGCTTTAAAAGCTTTTACTTCCTATTTTGAGAGGGGTAGATGTGCATCTTGATTAAAAAGGAGAACATAAACATCCCAGCAGTGACTAGAGAGCTTGCCTGGATCATAGGAGATACCAGTGCTCCAGTATAAACAAATGAATAGGGGTAACAAGTGAAACTTCAATCCCCTCCTACAGAGTTCATAGTTTAGATATTTAGGCCTGCATGGGAAAGTGGAAGCCCAAGGTCCAGGTTTCCTGCATCAGGAAAGGCCAGGAATTTGCAGTTTAACCTTCTTCCCACAGCCTTCAGACAACCTCCTAAGCCTAAAAATCCCTGAGGTATTTTCCTTTCAGGGAGTGTGTCTTTAGCTCTTTCAGCATCATCACACATCTCTGATATAAAAAAAAAAAAACCAACCCAACAACAACCTCTTTTTGTTGATAATCCATCCTTGCACAACGTTTAAATTTTCACTTAACCATCATTTTCAGATTAACTAGTGCTGGTTTCCTTACCAGACAGTTTTTTTTTGTTGGTTTTTTTTTTTTTTACCCCCACTACTCTGGTTTCAGAACTGTGATGCTGTATTCATGCAGAAATATAGCAAGTGTATTTTTGCTTTGCTAAACCAACACGACAACTGAGAAAGGACAAAGAAACCAAATACATAAGCTGCAAGCTAAACTCATTACATGCTAAAATAATTCAAAGATGTCAAACATTTAAATCTGCTAACACGAAAATACTCAACTGACAACTTGTTCCCAAAATTAAAGGCAGAAAAAAACCTTTAACAGAGAGGAACAGGTAACCGAAGCTCCATAGCAGTGATCTGAGCCAACTATATAACATTTCACAATCAATATTTTATGACTCTTAGACTGTGCCTGTGTGACAATCACCTTAGTAGCCACAACGGCATAAAGACTGGCATCTTTATCAGTGCAGCTACACAACCAGTAACTACAGCCAAGACTTCAGAGTAGTATTTGCCTGTGAGCTGAATTGAAGGTTTCAGAAAACCATGCAATTCGATTAGAAGCAGTTTATCCAATACCAACAGAAACAACCCTTTGACAGGCATATTTTACAAGGATTTGCATAAATGACAAATCAACCAAGACAGAGTGAGTGTTAGAGAGTCCTTTCCCACGAATACAAGTACCAGTGCACAAAGTAGAACTGTTTAGCTTCCAAATAGGCATCGAAGTCCTCACAAAACAATTTGGTTGTGATCTAGGAAGGTCTAACTCAAGAATTCACAATTTTGCAGCACAACAGACTTGTTAAAGGCCAGAAGCCACCATGCTTTAAGGGAATAAAATAGCAAATCTCACCTTTGCGTCCTGTTGTCTCCTCTATTTCTGTCTTATTTCCTGACCAAAACCACCATTCCTTCCTCATCACTGCCTTAAACTAGACAGAAAACTCATGGGTTTCAAACAGAGCAACAAATTTAAAAGAGTGATCCAGGAGAGTATTTGCCCTTGAAATCCTTCAATACCAAGCAACCATTTACCATGTCCTTTAACAGACCCAGCTTGCAGACACAGCAAGGTTCTTGCAGTAACACAGTTGATCTTCAAACAGAACCAATGAATACTTGCAGTGATTTGATTCTTTCTTTCTCAATGTCAATAAAAGTAATGGTCAAATTCAAGAAATTAGGTACTGTATTGTGAGTTTGCTAAAGGAACAAGACCATTTATTTTGGATCAGAACAACAGTTCTCTAGCTCACAGACCTCAAGGGCAATGCCTTCTCACTCCCTTTAAGGAAGAAATAAACAGGACATACTTAAAGATGTTTCTCACATACTGCTACACAGTTTGGAATTCAGCAGAGTCCTGGTGTAGAGCTCATACTCAAACTGTGCTGGATATTAGTACTCTGAACCTTTTCCTCATGGACTTTGTGTTGAGAACTTTCAGCTTAAACCATGGAACCATTATATGCCATGTCCCATATGCAATATTTAGTAACCTAAAAGGCCAGCTTGTATTAGGCAAGTTTCTTCCACAAAACTATGAAGCTTTTGCAACTGCAGAATACAATTTTATAACTGAGTGTAATAACTGAAATTCTTAAATACTTCTACAGATTGGAAACACAACAGCAGAGAACGATGACAAAAGACTATTTTCTGCAAACCACATTTAAAGTTATTCTTTCCTCATATGTCAGCAAAAACCTATGAAAATATCTAGGGATTGTTAAAAGACCATCAATGTCATGTGCTCTCTCAAAAGTACTCAAAGTACTCCTAAGATCTGCCAGGGCTGTTACAAATAACTGCTTTTTCTCAATGATGTGCACACAACCCACATTTACACCTCCATCACCATATGCAGATACAAGAAGGCCACAATTGCCAGGCACACACACAAGACAATTACTGGTCTTACTTTGACACACATGGTTTACAATACAACTGCCCCCAAACTGTATTCATATCATCTTTACTACTCCTTTCTTCCAGAAAAACATGCACCAAGAACACAGGCCATGTTATTTCTCTTGCCCAGGTATGTCCACTGTTGTTACATATTCTGAAAACATACTAGCAAAATAGGGAGATGGCTAGTTACTGCTTTTAAGTAGTACAATAACTATTATTTCCCAGCAATTGCTGAGATTTAAGACAACAGAAGCCATAAAATTCAGCTACGCTGGTTGCAGACTTCTGAAATGGAAGAATGTTACAGCTAAAGATAGTATGGAACAAATAAAGGATTGAATTTAAGCTCCAAAGGAAAATCTGCAGCCCCAAAAGAAAAACAGGAGTAAAGACAACATGTGAGGTTCAAGCAAAAAAAGTTTGAGAACAACTGGCCTGAACAGTATGCTACCTTAAGCAAGGTATAGTTGTGAATGCATATCCATGTCACGGACAGCACAAAGGCCACTTATGCTAAAAAACTTTATTTAGAGGCATTTGGATTATTTACATTGTATTTAAATCAGATTAATCTTTGTATATGAAGGTTTCTACTTATAGTTTTTCAGTCTCTTCTACTAGGCATGTAATATGTAGACACTTGAGTAAATAACCCAAAGCATGTGCTGCTACAGCAACTGGAGAAGGACAAAACTTGTGCAATGAAACTCCACTTACCTCTCAGGTTGTGGAGGCAGTAAGCTGAACATTTCCTGCCTGAGCTCAGGTTTCAAGGCATGAAGCAATCCTAGGGAGTGTTTCCTATCAAAGGGCAGAACATTCCTGCGATACTGGCTTGGTTGGAGCATTAAGGAGCCTACAGAAGCTTCACTAGTGAATTTTCAGCATCCTCTATCCTTTTATGTAAAAGTAGGCAGTAAAAAGACAAGTTGCTTGGGCTTACATTAAAATAAGCAATTGTAAGCAGATTAGTAAATAAGCAGTTGAGTTAAGAAGGTAACTAACTGAAATTTAATTTATCTAAGAATGCTATCAATTCACTGACTTGAAAAGTTCTTTTAATGCGAGTTCACATTGTGTACTGACAGCCACCTATACAGTATGGGTATGTGTACGAAAGAGCATAAGAAATTTCATTTTTCATGGCTAATATAAGCAGCTAGGAAGCTAATGAATTTCCAGATTTCCCTTTTCAGAAGATGGTATTTTACCAGCCCAGAAGACATGTACTTCCACTGTAGCCCACCTGGTGATCTGGTCCAATATAGTACACAAATTCACTACAAGAAGTGGGAAAGTAGGCCAGACCCTTAGAAAAAACACACTTTTATAACATAATGTAGCTTGAGTACATTAAATAGATTACAGACCCCATGGTTACTAAAATTATCAAGACATTTCTCTTAGGAAAAAATAAAAACTATTAAAAGTACAAATAAATTTTTGACTCTTTAAGCAGAATACTTCAGCTTTCAAACACTGAGTTACATCTAGAATTCATCTGCATATATGTTTACTGAAAGCTTGTTAGTGAAACTACATTAAATGTTTTAACCAAATCAGTTTGAAAATGCTAAACATTAGTTGATTGTGCACTATTTGAGGGAAGTCCACACTACTTCACCATATGTAAGTTCAAATATTTTCTTTCAAAAATTTGTTCTAAAGCTTTTGGCAATTCTCAGGCAGCACACAGCTTCAGGACATTCCTTATAAATATAATCAAAGAAATGTATTTTCATTTAAGTGAACTGACCCATGCGCTACAATCCTGAACTAGTTCCAGCAACTCATGTTTCATTCATTTCTCCTTGCTTTCTGCTGATCAAGCAATGGAAACTACCCATAATACAAACTTTGGGTCACTTCAGTTCATTGTCACCTGGTGCAAAGGTTCAAGCTGCACTTCTAGCCAGGCAGCAGCATCGTTAATGATACTAAGCTCTATAAAAAAATTACCCTCTTTTGTAAGTTAATTAGTTTTTTGTAATATATTAATCAGATTCACTCTGATTAAGGAAAATTCTATACTCCTATAAAGCTGTCATATAGCCATTCCTAAAACTTCCACTGCAAAAGAGGGTTAAAGCATGTTTCCTGTGGACAAACTGCAGTGACTGCACAATGTCATTACAAGCACAATTCCTTCAGCCCTACTACATTCCCAAAGAGTTGCCAATACAGAGTTACCAAGAGACATTGTCACTGGAAGTTAGGAAAGTGGTTTCCAAAACGTCCAAATTGTGCCCCCCTTAGCCCAGGTATCTGCATCCTCTGGGATGCAACTCCAAGATCACCCCCCTCCTCTGTCAGGGCTTCCTGTGCCCTTTTTCACTGCCTGACCCTGAGCAGCCTCCCCGTTTCTTATGCAAAACTGGTGCACTGAACTTATCTCCAGCTGTTTTTATACATTCCCTCAAGAATTTTGTTATCTGCAGGCACCCCGAGCTCTTAGATTAAATCCCTCATAGAGGTAAGAACTAGAAAACAGCAAAAGAATTCCTATCTGTATTTCACTCCTGACAGCAATAAAAAGCAACACATATGCCCCCACCATGTCCATGATCTCACCTGCATTTCAATCAAGTACACCTGACAGTTTCTGTAATTTTGGGGCCTGAAGTTCAGCAGCTGAGAAAATAGTTGAATTTAGCCTCTCTCCTCCACCATCAGCTGCTCCTATACATAAGCCAGTAAGAGTGAGTTAATATTGTGCTTATTCAGGCAAGTTTCTAAAATTGCTAATTCATCACGTTTTATGAACAAAAAGATTTCATGGGCTTGGCTGTGGGATTCAGTACAGGCTTGACATCTAAATTAATAATTACTCTCCAATTCAAAAATTACTTGAAGACTTTTTTCTCTACCAAAGACTTCCTTCAAATAATGCTTTTTGTCTAATTCTATGGACAGAAATTTCAAATATTGGGATTTTCATACCAAGAAAGATTTTCACAGTTAAAATCACATAATTATTAATAGAGACAAAAAGTTAAAGGCAAAATACCTTGCTCTGTCACTCCCAGAATTTCATGCTTTCCAACTTAAAAATAAATTAAAGTGTTTGGTCATGTCACGTGGGATAGTGTCCAATCTATTAGAGAAAGCAGGAGGGTGTCTACCAGAACAGTAGCAATCTACTTTGTTATCTGAAAAACTGTTTTGATGATTTGACAATTCACTTCCTTTCTCCTCCTTTCCCCCAAGAATAACAGCATAGCAAACAGAAAAGTCTATTATAAATGTCACTCTTATCTCATCAATTGTCAATATTCATTATGCTTGAACTGTATTGTATGCACAACACTACAAAAAGAGCCTCTTGGAAACTGAGCTGTTCCCATTCTCTGCTTTGGGTCCAAAGTATGACAGTGCAGGAAGTCTGGTATCTGCTTTTCTTTATTACTGTATGTACCATGTCAGAAAACACAAAGCCAGCATGAAAAAATTAATTAGTTTGGGATTATAATACTTACTGGCACAGTTTAGAAGTAATACTAATAAAAAAGTAATTCTTAGAAACCATGCACTCAAACACTGCCAATTATTTTGAAACTTAAACCTTCATGTTCTCCCTTTCTATGCCCAGTCAATTTGCACAGGAAGAAATTAAGTCTTCCATCTTCACTGTCTAGGATTCTAGATTACATATAGCCCACCAAGATATTAAAAAAAAACTTTTGGGAGAAAAAAGCCCCAACAAACAAAACTAAGCAAACAAATATAAGCTCAATAGAGTTAATTTTAAGCCTATTTTTCAAGTTTCAAATCTGTACTTAGTGAATACCTGTCCACACCCCATTACAATAGCAGCCTGGACAGATGCACTGGATTTTGACAGAACGTCCTTTCATAGTAAATGTGACTTTTTTTCAATTTTTGACCAGTTTTCAAGATGGGAAACTGAGCTGCAGAGAGGCTGAGGAAATATACTCAATACACCAGAAGTCTGCAGCTAAGAAAGATCTAAAATGAAAAGACTTTTTTTCTTTACCCTATCCTACTTCAGCAGGTTCAACCCATCTCCCTTTTAACTGCAACCATCTTCTTACAGGTCAGACTGTGAGTGAATACAAAGACAACAGAAAACCTCCTCCCAGCTATCTCCTGCCAGCTCAAGGCACAGTACTCACTGACCTGATGATAACAGAACTTCAGAAGAGTCAGGACTCTTGCATCACTTCCAAATGGTGCAAGAAAAATGTCGCACAGTCCTCAGGACTTCAGGAAAAGGCTCCATACCAAGTACCTGCAGTTATTCACAAACAAATGCACCTGTCCTACATGTGACACACTGAAGCCAGAGAGTTGAAACATCACATGAACCTGAGCAGTGATGCTGCTTCTGGTCCAGAGAGCTTTTATTTGCAGGAGATACTCAGGGGTTAGGGAAGATTTACAGAACAAGCCACACATACGCTTGAACAAGATGCGTAAAGTTTACGGGAGGTTTCGGAGATTATTTTGAGCATGTCTGGTATGTTTCTGTAGGACAGCAATAAACTTACATGCATCTTAACAAACCAGAAAAACCAATCCTTCTATTAAGCAATTAACTATAATTGATCTTCAGGAGTTGCCTGGATCATAATGCGACTGCTTTATAGAATGGTTTAGGAATGACATACCATGGTGTGAAGAAACAGAGACCTGGGAGCCAAAGCTGGAGAAGTCTTTAAGCAAAGACAGTGGTACAGTTTAAAGCTGTAACATGAAAGCAGAAGTTGTGAATCTGCAGGGAGCCAGCAGTGGGCAGGAGGAGACGAACAGGATCCAAGTAACAGATTACTAACAGATGTTACTGCATTGGCTCTGAGTGGACATCAGAGCCAGCAGGGAGTCCAGACACTAAGATAACCAAATCTTATGACTGACAGAAGCCAATTTCAGGCCAGGGGAAGTCTCTGCCCACCCCATCTCCCCGTATCACGTTCCCACTACAGGCAAGATGATGGCAACCATCAGCTGTAGCACTGGCCAGCTTGTGAGCCACCACCCAGGGGGTGAGGAGTGGGGGAAGAGGGGTGACCCCTGGGTGCGTGGCAGTGGTCACAATGTGACAACAATGTGCAAACATTCAGCCAGTGTGATGCCCAGCAAAGGAGCACATGCACTGACTTAGCAGCAGCCCATGCTCCTGAAATAAGGATAATAAATAAATCCTAATAAATAATAATAATAATAATAATAATAATAATAATAATAATAATAATAATAATAGTATATAATTATATAATAATAATATATAATGTATATAATATATATAATATAATATATAAAATATATTATATATGATATATAATATATAATGTATATAATAATATATAATAATATATAATAACATATAATAATATAATAATAATAATAATAATAAATAATAATAATAATAAATCCTAAAAAATAATAAATAATAAATCCTAATAATTTAGGATGGGAAATTGCAAAGGTAGCAGGGGAAAAAATTAAGTGTATTTAAAAAAAAAAATACTAAAAAAAAAATTAAAAAAATAAAAAAAACCCAGACCAAACCTTGTGGAAAGACAGGTAGCTGAAGCACCAGGCAAAGGAAAATGCTGCCAGAAGGAAGAACTAGAAAGTGGAGTAATGTTTAAATATAAGAAAATTGTGAATGTAACTATCCTATATTTTTTTAATATTACAAATTAACAAATATACAAATGGATTGATATGACATAAAACCACTTTGTTTCCCAATATGCAGCTGCCAGCTCACAATATCTGAAGGTATTTATCACGGGTAAAGATTACTAGGAATAAATTGAGAGGTTTTCACATGAGTTCCACCTCCAATATATACCCATAGCCTACCATTGTTTGAAAATAGTCTTAAAAATGCCAATCCCTGACCCTGAGGCAGATGATTACTACACCTAACTCTTCCCATTCCTGGAACTGGATCTGGTATTCTTGGTTTCATGACTCAGTGCTATAAGAAGGTATAATAAATGGAGACTATAATGAAAAATTACTAAAATATCTTTGTGATAGAAACATCTCAAAATACATTTTTAGTAATTTTTAAATGAGTTCCTAAACTAGGCTAAATAGATTTAAATAGATTTCATTAGAAGGAAATTCTGGCTCCCATATAACCCTAAGATTGGGAAGTCTAGAATAAAAAGGGTTGAAATCAGTGCAAGTTCAGACAAACTCAAACCAGAAGCATAAGGTGAGAGTAACAAGCTGATATTTTATATCTTGTTTAAGAAAGAAAAAAATGAGAAAAAAGAGAAACAAAACAACCAACAAGCCCCACACTTCTACATACAGTTTCCCTCACAATTATCAAGGGCTAACTAAATTTTAGTCTCCTTTGCTATAGGAATCCAAAAAAAGAGTGCTTTACCTGTTAAAAAAAGAAGCAGTTTACAGTCCTCTACAGGCCTAGTAGAAACAAAAAACTCTTTAGTACCTAAAAGGAGCGTGGTAATTTTCAAGCCTTTAATGACAATCTGCTAAGCAGGTAAAATTGGGCTAAAATGCTGGAAAGTTACATGTTCTGACTTGATGAGACTGTAAATGAACACAAGTCCCACATCCTATATGCCCTACAAGCCTCAGCCACAGTTATCTGAAGACAGTATCAACAGCAAACATATCAGTGGAGAAAATCTGTGGGCTGGCTATTAACCACTCAAGCAACCACAGATCAATAACACTGCACACAGCAGGAGCTTCAAGTCCAGAGCAGCTACTGGACTGGCAGCTCCAGTTCCAGCCATGGCATCTGTGTGCTGTGAAGCCTCTGAAGCTGAAGGCAGTCTGAACTGAAAACAAACTGGCAAAATTAGGAAAAAGCTTTTATTCTACTCATGGCCAACTTTAAGTTGAATTTTGGCTGGCACTAAAACTGAATGTATTAGACAGAGGGAGGAAAGTTGTCTTGAGTATATTCTGTTCAGAGTTGCTAAGCCTAAGCCAAATTATCTTCAATAGACTTAAACACAGCAGATACTAATTCTAAGGCTGAACATAACTAATTGGACACTGTCCACCAAGATTCCTTTTTCATGAGAAATGCCTTCTCCACAAAATAAAAATTTTCACATGGAAAATTTCAGTTTTGCCAAAAACCACCATTTTTTCCCTGGAAACATTAAAATAATGCCTGTCTGGCTACCTGCCTGGAAAACACTTGTCAACTTTGCTTCCTCCTCCAGCAGAAAACAAACCAAGGGAAGCCTCCGAGCAGCACTGCCCAGAGAAGTGACCTCACTCCATCCGTGCCCCTGGCTCTCAGCCACCCTGCCTCACACTCCCTTCCTGAGCACCCTGACATTCAGCCTCTCCACAGCCTTTCTGCTCTGGGGTCCAAGAGCAGAGCAGGTCACCTCTGCAGTTCCTCTTGCTCTAAGTACTGGAGAGAGACCCCAAAGCAAGTCTGGGCACCAGAATGAAAAAGCTCTCCAGAAAGGGCAAGAGCAGCTTTGATGACAGACCTGCCCAGTCGTTAAAGAATTATCCTATTCATATAATCCCAAAATTTAAGTTCATCTTCTACTTATTTTTTATTAAGAACTCTCTCATTTTTCCCTCAGTGCAGCTCAGGCAAGTATTCTTCTGACTCGCCTTTGCCTCCTCTCAAAAGATTTCCTTTATAGGAAACAATTTCCATTTCTCATTCCAGCTCAAGAGGACAAGAAATTCAAAATTATTTGAGTGAACTTGGTAATGAAAATATCACTTATGATCAAATGATTAAGCAGTAAAATCTTGTAATAATTCACCTGCAGTGAAATAAAAAAAATCTTAAAAAAAGATCAGTTTTGTGGGTTGTTTCTTTTTCAAAGTATTTTAAAGTCATATAAGTTTCTCAGATTTGTAAACTGGACAAGCCTACTTGTAAAAGAAGCCCTTTCAAAGATCTTAATGAGAACACAAAGGGTGAATTTTATCCATACTTCTTATGAAGTGCAGCTCAAAGCCAAACCAAAAGTTTTCCAAAATTGAGGCATGCTGAACTTAATGGTCACACCCTGACAGAGGTTACAACATGATTAAACATTAAGACCAGAATAATGCAGGCTCCATGCACTTCTCTTCATACATTCTGGGTCTTGTGAACTTCTGAACCTCAATCAATTGTGCATATAAATAAGAGGAAAAATTACCTTCTAACTTTTTTCTAACTTATCTAAAAATGCTTTTTCTCTTGGGATGCAGTTCTTTCTTTTACAGAAGCTTCTGTAAATAAAGTATTGGAAGAAAAAGTAATGCAAGAGGAAAGACAAGATTCAAACTTACATTAAAAGTTTATAATTCTTATGAGGTTATAAAGCAGACTTTTGAAAAAACTAAAGATTTATTTTTTGTTTCTGGATTTGACTGCTTTCTTTTAAGAGTTTGTTCTTCATAGAATTAAACAGTAATACTTGGAAGCATGCACAAAATTCACTAAATAAAAATAGCAGATATTATTAATGGTGCAAAAAGCAACAGAGTGTCAAGGCTAACTATCAATATACTGCAACATAAAACCACCAAATAAAAAATCCTTACATTTCAGCATCCAGCAGGGAAGGGCACATAGTTACAGACACACAATTGGAACCTAAAAGAATTTTTTTTATGCACTACAGCACCAAAATGAAGTCACATCATCTTAACCAGGCAAACCTGAAAATCACTAACAATATATTTATATACTATTCATCTCAGTCCACCCAATTAAATCTCAGACCTCTCATTACATATTAGATTTCTCTTACTAATGTAAGAGGGTATCATTTTCCAGGTGCAAGGACATGCACATCTTCCATATAACAACATTTTGTGTCACTGCATTTATAAAACATCTGACTAAGAAAAATTATCTGGCTATTTTGCGTGGAACTGAAAACTTCTAAAATCAACTGCCACTCAGAATCAATAAAAACCTTTCAATACTCTTGTTTTGAGTTTAATTCAATTACTCTACTATTTACTGAATTTATTTTAGTAGGAAAACAACTTACACAATCTCATCTAAAGCACACATGTTCAGGAAGCTTTAATGCTTCTGTAATATATTGGCTCAGTTTATTATGAAGTTTCATACCCAGTGAAAAAGCAGGCACATAACTGTGTTAGATGCCAGTTAAGCAACTGAAAACAAAGAAATGAAAGAAGTATCACAGCTCCAGCTGGAATAAAACATTGCCCAGAAGGCCAAATGAAAACACATGCAGAGTTAGTGCTGAAGTTCAAGAGCGACAAGCTATTGAAAGGAGAGTATTACAAAATGATAAAAGGCTATTTATAAGGATATTGACACGCTACTATTTATCACACTGCTATTTATGCTTTCTCTCACATATTCACCACTTTTAAAAGCAAGAATTAAACACTGAATTCAGTTTAATCACCTGCACATCACAGGGCCTTCAACTTATTTCTCTGCTGCTCCTGAGAAATTTTCTGGCCAAATCAGTTTCCTGCTAGGAAGCCAGCACATACCTCCTGCCACACTCCAACAAAGAACGAGCCCATCTCCCCTCGATGATTCCTCCACAGTAATCAAAGTACCCCTTAGTCTTCTTTGTAAAACAACCAGAGATTTGCAAGTACAGTTAAAATATCTCCTCTGCCTATAGAACTGTAAGATGGTCCAAATTCCTACCTCAAGCCTGCCTTGCAGGCTGCAAGCACAGTCACCATCTGTCAGCTAAGATGCTGGGTGTGAGTTCACTTTTGTTTTTTCCAAAACCAGAACTATAAATGCCAACCTAACTGTAGCCACAGCTCAATAATACAGACGTCTAAATAATACAGAAGTCCACACATCATCACATCAAATCTTACTGAACTTGTGGTATAAAAGATCAGACATCTTTCCTTTTTTTTTTTTTTTTTTTTTTTTTTAAAGAAGTTTGATTCTAAAAACACCATGCTGACAGAGGTGGTTATATATCTAAACTTTAAATAAAAAACACAAATCAACTTCTCCATACATTGCCTATAATTGATATCTACTTATTCACAATAAAATAATCTAACCATAAAGTTGCTTTCAAGTCTTAATCAAGTGATGAATTTTGTTATATGCCACAGTGAAGTTCACACTACTTGTGCAAAAGAAGTGACTTAAAAATTAACACCTTTATTCTACTGTTCAACCACATAAAGAGGAGACTGTGATATCTTAGCTTTCTACAGTCTTTCCCACTGTTTTCAGTACCAGAATATAGCATTATATTTGTCTTAGAAGTCAAATGACTAAAGCAGATTTATTTCAGAGCATTCTGTGCAAACCATTTCACCTTGCAACATACAGCAGATTTACAAAATACTTAGCAAAAAACCACCTTTGGATAGTCTTCCAGCATACTGCAGCTACAGATACTACTGTAACTGAATAAAACCAGTGACAGTCCCTGAGCTGTTAGAAACCAGAAGTGTGCAGGGCTGTTCCATCTTTACTGCAGTCAGTTCCCTTTGCTCCCCCATGCAAGTGCTGAGCTCCCAATCCCCACCTCTGCTGAGTGAGGGACTATGCAAGGCAGCAGGTCTGAATGACAGATTTTCATCAGTTCCTTCAGTGCTCTTGGTTCTTCTTTGATTCTACTGCAATAATTTAATTTGTAATTTAACTAATAATAAAGCTTACACTGAATGTCTACCTGTCACAAATCCAAAGCAAGTATTTAAAGCATGTGGTAGTCTACAAAAAAACTGAGACCTAACACAAGGTTTAGAGAGCATGTTTTCAGCAAAGCAGGCAAACAAATGCCAGAATGGGATTTCATAGTTGGGATTTCATATTTCATAAAAAGGTAATGCAAATCTGCAAGAAAAAAAAACAACTTATTCACAACCCCACAATTTCCAAAACCATGTAATGAGTACACATTTTAAGTAGCTGATCTGCAATGATGACCTAAGCAACAGACACAGGGAAAAACTCACTCTGCTACCACATTAGTTATTTCTGTATGAGGGGTGAAATTCAGTCTGCAGAGCTAGGCTCTGCCAAGTGCCTCAGTAAGACAACAAATAGATGTACTTTCATGACGGCAGACCTTTAATGCTTGGAAGTTCAGTACAAGCTATTATGTAGACATCTGACATTTAGCAAAAAACCCCTATCAAAGACAGGGCAGTAACTCCTCACCATCAAAATTAAGCATGGAAATGATGCTGCAGTTCTTAGATCTAGGAAATAACCACTTCCTTGGGTATAACTGTGGCCCATGCCAAACACAGCAGAGAGCTTTGTAAGTGGACATATTACTGCCCAGCATTTCAGTTTTCATTGATTCCTAAGTACGAAGTGATCCACACTTCCAGCATGCACCACTATGTGGAGACCTGAATCTTTGACAAAGCTTTTGGCTTCCAAGCCTGTGAAGCCAAAAGATTCAAATATTTTGACAGAAATCATAAAGCGTCCCTAATAAGCAAAATATTTGCAGAATGTATGCAAGTTTCCCAGTTTCCTGTTCTTTTGGTAAGGATGAGAATCAAAATTTTTGTTGTTTTCTATAAAAGTGAAAGGGAAGCTGCCAGCAAGCAAAATTATCACTTCCTTAAATACCTTTCTTTTGAGGTCATCACTAAGCATTTTTTTCTGCTCAATTTCCAAGCAGACAACATTTTGGGACAGATTTATTTCCCTTTTCAAAAACAGAAGAAAAGCTACTGTGGAAAAAAAATCAACCCACAATTCTCAAAATACAGAGCACCAATGAGTGGCTGTGCAGTGTCTCCCTGTGAATAATGCTACTCTTGGTGGTAGAAGGAACCAACATCTAGAGTTCAACCTGCTGTTGGCCCTTCCAAAATTACAGTCCTTCCTCAGAAAAAAGTTCATCATTAGGTCAGGCATGATTAGTCTCTACGAGTGCTAACTTGCACAACTAAGAAATTGTACCTACAAGATCAACTCAACAAGTAAATCTTAAAAAAAAAAAAATTAAAAAATTTTTAAAGTTTTACCAAAAATCTGGTTTAGTTTCCCAAAAGCTCTAAAAGACCATACTTTATGGATTTGTTTTGTGTAAAGGAAAGTACACTAAATGCACTAAAATTTTCCACTACAATTCTTGCTAATATTCAGAGAAAACAAATTAAACTAAGGAATATTTCAGTTACTTTTACAAATACCATTACAGACAACAAAAATTCTTATCAAGTTGGTAATATAATCAAGAAATTTTTCTCAATATATTTTCTCATTTTATAAAGATAGATATGAATCTATTACATCAAATGTAAGATATTTTTGTCTTAGCAAGTATATGTTACCATCCTTGTAAAGAGTAATAGGCAACAGTGAAGACAGCACATTGTCAAGTTTATGTTTCCAGACATTTAAGTTTGGGTACTAAAAGTCCTTTAAAACTCATTAGGCATCATTAAGCAATTTGAATAATATACTAATTAAGTTATGTTAAAATAGCCTGTCTCTTGTTCCTGTTTCTTTCCCTGGAACAGAAGGTACAAACAGGGGTCAGATTCACAAGCTGATGGCTACAGACTCACAGGTTGATACAGTAGTCATTATGAGACTACAAATATAATTATTTATTACTGAAACCATCAGTTTCACATCATTCCCCTCTTTTAAGTATTCCAGAGCTCCTCCATATCCTTTTCTTCACTTTTCAAGACCCCTCCCAACTGTTCAATTCCCTTCATCATTCAAATCCTTCCCTACATGATGTCCATCTCTCTAATCACCTTTCAACTTCTCTCTGGCTTACTCCATCCTTGCTGTTGCTACTCCATGTCCTACTCTTTTGGGGTCGCTAAGAAAATGGAACAGAAATAGAAATTACAAAAAGGTCCCAAAAATACCAAGTATGTACCAGCTGGAGGCAAGAGGAAAAACTGTAGCCAAGAGACATGAACCATGACTGTCTTCTCCCAAGCTTAACAGAGAGAGGCCAGATATATCTATAGTTAGACCAACGCCACAGCTGTAAGGTGCCTGATGCCCTCTTCTGAAACACTTTCCACATGGTTACAAACAGAAGAGATGGATGGCAACATAATCACCTACACAGCATTAACAAAAATCATTGAAAGGCTTTCAAATTCCACAGATTTTAACATGAGGTACAGAATGATTCCCATATCACCAGAAAAATGCATAAAGGATCTGCACAATTAAGTGACTTCCTCCACACAGCCTCCCAGGTACACAAATTTTGAGCTAATTCTGGGTTTCAGAACTTCACCCTGCTTCATTTTTCTGTTGTCTTCATCAACAATTAATTCGATGCCTTTAACACTTAGGGACAGACTCCTTCAAAACAAGACTTTCTGAAGAAGAGAAAACCCTGCAGGAAAACTGATTAAGTACAAGTTTATTCTCAACATGCACAAACATGTTGACAGTGACACAATACAGCCTTTCAGTAGCTCAATTTTCCAATACATAAAAAAAGAAAACTTACAGCCTCTATCAAGTGTGAAGAGACCTTCAGAAGATAAAAGCTCACACCCGTTTTTTTCTTTGAAGTTAAAATATTGCATGAAGTGCTCTGAGAAAGATCAGCCTAACAACATACAAGTGAATCTATGAAGATGGCATGAAAAGGTGACAAGTTCTGGGTCAGCACACCTGCACTGCTCCTCTGGCATTATGCTTAAAAATTCTTCTCATCCATGGGCCTCTGCATTTAGGCCCAATCACTTTACACCCTCTTCTTTAGGCTCTCTTTTACAATTAAACTTTGCTTGCCCAAACTATTTGCTGTCTTCTGCATTATATGACAAAGTTTCATTCCACCTCAAACAGAGAGTCACTATTGTTTTCCCTTGGAGGCAAAGATACAATGTCATAAAAACTTGGCTATTATGTGACTTCTATTGTAAGGCAGTACCAGTAATACTGCCCTGGACTGCTTATTCCAATGTTTTTTCATTATCTAGAACTCATATCCTTAAAAAAAACCAGGCTAAGTTAAAAAGCTATTTGGCTAATAACTAAACCATATTATCTTAGAAGTGCAGTTTATTTATATTGCCTATGAAAAATATTATTCCTCCAAACTGCTGTAAAGATAGGTTCTCGGGGTTTAGATAGGAAAATTTCATGAGTCTCATTTAATACCACTATAAAGGAGAAAACAAATGGTCTTTTGTTGTTGTTGTCTATAGGTATTTTTTTCATGCTGCATTAACACTAACATTACCACAACATTATTCAAAAGAATTATTTGTTCTTATGGTGGCTTTCAGCAGGGACACAGCACAACACTACTGAAGCGCTTCTGAAGGCATCATCTGTAACATCCCAGAATTAAAATGCTGAAGCGAGACATGTGGCAAGATCTGGAATGGGAGTGTTAACAAAGAAACCAAGTTAACTGGATACTTCTGTATTTTCCCAACATCTAATTCAGAGAATCATAGAATTGGCTGGGTTGGAAGGGACCTCAGAGATCATCAAGTCCAACCCTTGATCTACTACTGCTGCAGTTCCCAGACCCTGGCACTGAGTGCCACATCCAGTCTCTTTTTAAATATCTCCAGGGACAGAGAATCCACCACTTCCCGGGGCAGCCCATTCCAATGTCTGATCACCCTCTCTGTAAAGAAATTCTTTCTAATGTCCAACCATACAGTTTCCCCTGCTGACAGCTCTGCAGCACAACCCAGTTCCCCTGGCACCGGTGAAAGCAACAGGAGAGGTGTTGTGCTGAGCAGCCACTTTTTGCACGGCGGTACCGTGCTCAGCTGAGGGCACAAAGCTCTTCCTCACGCTCTCACATATGTTCAGAAGAGCCATTTTCCCAAAATGAGGACACAAGTATCACAGAAGCAATTAGCTGTATTTGCTGACAGGATGCAATTACTTTCTAAATAGCAGTATGTTCTCAACAGAATATCACAGATCAGATTCAGTTCTTCTTGAGGACCAAGTCTTTCACTACCAAAAGAACTTTAAATAAGGACTTCGGGAAACTCACTGTATCCAAAAATTCAGTGGTAAAAGAGTTAGCAACAAACTTCATCTTAACCAAGATACAGTAGACAGCCCAGAATAGTAAGGCTCACAAAGATTCAGAGTGCCAAGCCAAAACCACATCACCAGGCACTTAGTTTATTTTCTTGGTTAAGTCCTTCCTGATCTGATTAGTGGATCCATAACAGAGATGAACAAGCTTGTCACATTAGAGGCAAAAAACTTCAACCCATGAAAGAGAGAGGATTCTTTTGCCATTTTAGAATAATAAACCTGGGAAAATATAAAGAAGCAGCTTTATTTAATAGCATATAAGGAGATCTGAATATGTTACATTTGCATTATGATTATGGGGAGCACTGTAGCCAAGAAAGTTCAGATTCTCACTTCTGAATTCCAGGCATCAAACCAGCAGCAGCAATCCTAACCTTACAACAATTACACCTCAGCTAACATCTGTCACTGGGGGTTGGCAAACACTGACTACTCATCTGGATATGCAGCTGTTGAAATGGGTCACCAGCATCAGTGTTCAACAGTTTCACAACTGCCAGCAAACCAATACCAACAGCATCCTGACCTACCACAAAATCATTGATATCTCCTGTGGACAGGTGCTCACAAAGACATACAATTTATTCCCCAGATCAAAGGAAGGATGGGAAGACCCATGACTCAAAAGGTTTTGATGCCTCCAGAAAGCTGCAAAGGGAGTAGAAACAGACAGACTGAGGGGTCCCTTTACAGGCCAGTATGGGTTTGTGGAGTCTTAGCTTTGTCCAGTGCTGGAAAAGATCCTCTCCTCTGAAGTCAGCACTAGCAGGTTCACAGAGAGCAAAAGAGGTGCAGTTCCAGCTGGATCACTATTACTGCCAGGAGCCTTACCCACTGCTTGTGAAACACTGGGTAGCCAGTGCTGTGCACCATGCCACTCCTGCAGTGTTAGCTGATTTGGGTTTTTCTTTTGAGCCACCCCACCAAATACCCAAACGTTCTTCACTTCTGACTACTCAGACGTAAAAAATGAAACCAAGATTGTCCTTTCCAGATTCAGGAGCTGGTGTCGGGATGCTCTGGCAATAACTTAAGAATGTGTGGTAAGAACATGAGAGAAAGAGGCAACGGTGAAGAGTTTATTACCACCACCTCATAATTTTGAAAAGCAGCCCCTACTCTCCAAGAATCAGCACAGAATCAGCTTATTTACCAGAAGGTCACACCAAAATCTCTCAAAGAAAGAGAACTTGTCAGCAGCCAAGAGTATGAGGAATCTACAATGCCCATCTGAGAATGTGCTGTTCTCAAACTCTGAAAGCTGGAGCCCAGAGAGCAGAAATCCCTGTTATTTAACACAAAACCAGCAAGAAGCTTGTGTCTGCTGCTGACAGGCAGGCAGACTGCTTGAAGCTATTCTGATCCTTTGCGAAGGATGTAACACGAGCATTATTAAATAACAGACGTGTCCATCTGTCCTCTGGAAGTATATAAAGATAAACACAAATTAGAATTTCTTCACAGTGTTAGATCATCCGCCTTCCTCCAAGAAAAACTGCTGAAAAAAACACAGAGAAATGAAGAGGTGCCAACTAGACCGAACAAGTGCTGACAGAGCTCATAAAAGTACAGGAAAAAAAAAAAAAATCTCATCTAACTCTGAAGAAATCCAAAATAAGCAAATGAAGAGCAGAGATACCCAAGACTACAGCTTCTGCATACTTTGTGGTAGGCTTTGTTTTTCAATGAATATAAAGGCCACACCGTAGGTACATCTTTCTGGCACATGATGGTTGTTACAGAAAAAAACCTTACATCTATGAACAGCCACTAGGTATGTTTGCCACTATATATTCTATTAAGCCATTTTATAAATCTGCTGTTACACTCCTCTGAAATACAATATGGGAAAATACTGGTTACTGGAGTAGGAAGAGCCATGCCACCATTACAAGGAAAATTTTAGTAATACTGCAAATCTGATTTTGACACCTCCTCTTGCAATTCCACGGAATTGAACATTTAGTCTGAATCACAGAGGATGGGAAAGGTCTTAAAATAATAGTTGTTTGAATATTCATCTGGAATTTCCTTATTTACTTTTGAAGTTAGCTTCTTTTCCTCTTTTTTTTTTTTAATTTATTTTGTTGGCTTCACTAAGAAGCTCCTTTTTATTTTCTACTGAATATGACCAAGAGAATTTAAGAGAAGACAAAACTGCTTTCCAGAATAACTGTCAAAGTTAAAGGAGATCAGAGAGCCTTTACTTAAATGCCTGCTTTCAAAACACTTATAATAAGAATATGAGATCTGTGGAAAGTAGTACATAAAATCCAGGGAAGGCGACAGGGGAGAAATAGAAAACTCACTATTTGACAGCAACACTTAGGTAAAGAGAACACAACCACTATCTCTGCTGGCAGCACTTCAAGGGAAACAGCACCTCAGGAATTAGAGAGCAATTCCTGAATGAAGATTGTGGCTTCCTTTCAGAAGCAAAAAGAAAGCAACCTTTAAGGTCTTACAGAAAAGAGCAGGTATGCATGTTGTTGGCAGGTACCAACAATACAGAACAGATAAAGGCTAAAAAGATATTACACAACTGCTGAGAACAGGAGGAAGGTGACAGAAAGAGCTTGCAGGCAAAGGATTGCTGCCAACCTTATCACAGGGGCATCAGATCCCTAAGTGCATACATAATAAGGTCTTAATATATTTTGGAAGAAGATGGAAGATTTGAGATTATGGAACACAAACCCACAAAAAGTCATTTATTTATATTTTATGTGCCTCAGAACAGTTTTCCATTTCTGATTAAGAGTTATCCTTCAAGAGACTGTCATTCAGCAGTTCACCTTCATCAGGGCAGTACATCAAATCTGGGGTTATAAGTCTGGAAAAGTGACCTGTTTGCTAAAAAAAAAAAAAAAAAAAAAAATAATGAGCCTTAGCAAGCTCATGTTTGTTTCAGTACATTAAGCACAGATTTTTGTGACTTTGTGTTTTTATCTTTGAAGGAACCAAAGCAACCCAACCATTCTATTCAAACCATTTCTAGAACTATTGTTCTAGAAACAAATAGAAAACTTTAAAGTCATTAATCAGGATTATGACTGCAAGAAAGAAGGCAAGGACAACACTATGAACCAGAGCTCATATGACTGACCAGACAATAATTAATACCAGTCCTTTCTGGAAGGACAATCACAGCTGAATATCAAAGCTAAGCTGGAGACACCAGCCCATTGGTGTGCATCAAGCTGTTAAATGCCTCTTTCTCTGTTACTTTTCAAAGTCAACAAAGGAATTGAGGGAAAATAATTTACATGACTTTTTTAAGAACAAAAATGTATTCTTATATTAGTTAAAACATTTTGAGACTTAGAACATATGCAGATGCATCACTACATACAGGTTCTGAGTCAGAACATCTATATACTCAGCAGCATGGGCATGGAGAATCAGATTCAGATGTGAATTCACATTCTTTGTGGGACTTAACCTAGGCTCAGATTTGAAAATGCCCCACTTTTCAGATGTATATTTCTGAATTAGTTTAATGTCTGGAAAGATACAAAGATCTGTAATTTAAAATACCTTCCTCCCACCCACCCCCCCCCAAAAAAAAAAAAAAAAAGACCCACAAACACTTTATGATGCTATTAATAACTTGATTGCAGACTTAGGAAAGTGGATCATTGTAGAATAAAGAAAAAGGTGAGATTATTTAGTGCATTTATTTACAAACATAGAGTGCATTGTGATTTCAGGGACAGGACAAACAGAGTTATTTGTTGTGAAGCTACCCAGTCCCTGCTGGAAAGACTCTTTATAAAAGGAGGTAAGGTTATATTTTATCTTTTCTGTTTCCAGTGATTTTACCAATATGTCTTAAGTCTTTAAAATTCCATACCGAAGGTATCATATTACACTGCCTTGGAAAGCTACCGATTTAAATAACTCTGAAACTTAAACATATACAGCTCCTACACTTATTAGCCTAAACTATATCATAACTATTTAACAGATTATTTCCAAGTGATGGTACAAGTTTGATTAATGATGCCCATCCAAATGATTCAAATAGGTTTTCAACATGTCCTGAGGATGACAGGCTCTACCTCCTGTTTGTTCACTCAAAGAAACAAATGCTTGGCCTGATGTTATTGGTCAGCTATTGTAAGAAAGAGGTGAAAAAACAGGTTTGGAAAATATGTTAAACAGAACGGAGGAGGAAAGAGTTTAAGAGAAAAAAAGAGGCAAGGATGAGAATTTCCAGAAGTAGGAAGTTACCACGTTGGAGACAGGTGGACTTTTACTCTGATTAACTCTTTACTTTGACATAGCCTGGCACTGCTAACTAGCACAGCATTCCTGACCTGCTCCTGAGCCTGGCCACCCGTTTCCAGCCTTGCATCATCCTCTCCCTACTGCTGACATAACCATTTGTACAGCCATATGGTAAACCAGAGTGGGGAATTAAGAAGCAACACAATTTTGGCAAAATTATTTTTGAGTCAGACCAGTTCCCCAGTACACTTCACTGCTCCGTGGCATAAGCACTACAGCAGCACAAGGGGGACAGCAGGTGGCCAGGGAGTGGAGAAGCTGCTGCTTTCACAGCTAAAACAAGGAAAAGTGAATAAAGGTATCAGCACCCAGCCAAGTGAGGATCGTTCATTTTGGTACAAGCAATTTGAAAATAAGAGTGGGAAATGTTGAAACGGTCGGGAACAAGACAGATTCTGTAACACTGATGGTTTAGGTTCTGTATTTACTGAATTTGGGGCAGACATGACCAAATAAAATGGGGTGATAATTTGAGTAACTGACAGGATGCATTTTACTTTTTTTTCTTTGTTTAAATTATGAAGCCAAAGTAGGCACTTCCTGCAAAGAAAAAGCCTAAGGGAGTCATCAAATTAAAAAAGGGTAAAGAACAATAAATGGAATGGAGGGAGATAAAGATGCAAAAACAGAGGGTCAATTGCTTATAAAAAGAGGAAACAACTACTTACAAGACACTTAGCTAAAAGCAAAAGTACAAGACAGAGAATCACCTTTATCCTGGCCAAAACCAGGACAATATCCTTCCTTAAAGCACCAGAGACCTGAAATTTCATGCACCCTCCACCTCCTTCCATAGCTGTTTATGGACTATCACAAAGTCTGAATTTATTAATAACCAAACCATATATCAAACCTAAGTCAACTTACACATATCAGTGCTGAAATAATGGCATTCTTCTTATGGTTATCAGAATTGTCTTCCATATATACCTGAAACTGTTGCATCATTCCTCTACTTAACTGCTACTGACAACCCTTAGGTGCCCCTTTCAGGACAGAATACACAAGGACCTGCACACAATAAGCCAAACAATGACAATGAAGAATGGTTGGGAAGAGACAAGTGGCATGTGATTTGTTTTCTGGAGTCTGAATCATTAATTTGTATTTTGTTTCAGGAAGTGCCAGGGGAAAGATTAAGATTATAGTGTTAACTCAGATAATTCTGGAAAGGTCAGGTTTCCCAAAAGATTATGAAAATTCAGTCATAAAATGCAGCCAGAGACATAATGCAAAAAAGGGGATACAGACTGACAGAAAACTGCTCTAAAAGGCTCCCTGTACTATTTCAGGTGGTACAGTGCCTGGCCTATCAGAGAAAATGGAATGGTATTTATCAATGTGCATGTCAGAGAAATTTTATTGAAGCTATATTTAACTGTAAAAAGGTTTGAACAGAACACAGGCTCAAGTGCCAAGTCTGACCCAAACGTCTATTCTTGCTTGTGCTTTAAAGGTCTTCAGGATTACAAGGTGCTTTAATACAACTCATGATGAGCAAGACTCTTTGTTCTGTGTCTGTCCTGGTAAGAGACTTGCACAGAACCTGCTCTTTGCTGTGCCTTCTCAATTCAAATTTACATACTTGCTAAGTGTACAAAAAATAATCTCCTTTTATTTTAAAGATCTCAAAGTTTTACTTCTCATTTTAAAAGGAGTAGAACAAGATGCAGAAAACTGAGTAATTTGCCTGTCATTACACAGTGAGTCAGTGGCAGCAGCCCACACTGGTCATACATTTCTCTCTGTTCTTATCAGGTACTGGCATTAGAATAAGGTCTTTTATAATAGTTCCATGCCATATGTATTAACAACATGATCCTCACAATTTCAAATTTATGCATGTTCTTTCTTTTGCTATCAAAATGAACACTAAAGATTATACAATACACTCCATTTAAAAGATAACACACTAGGAGCTTCCTTTTCAGTCCAGTACTTCATTGCCTGAAAGACACAGGACACGCTTTTGGGTTCACCATGAACATTTAAAAATAGCTACACGTTCTACAGAAAAAAAGTTTCAGCCATCAGCACCTGCATTTTAAAGCCAGACAAAACAGGGAAACTGATTTATAACCAGTTTGTATGTGGTTACACCAAAGAACACTCACTGTATGCAGGACCTGCATCTTATAGTTCCCTGTATTATCCATCACTGTCAGCATTACTGAGTTCTGGATCTTTAATCTGATCCAACAGGGCACTTAGGCTCTTTTGACTTCAGTCCTTTTGATGCAGAATGTTTCTCCTTGTGGTATGAAAAGTGACTGGTGCACAAGGGGGGAAATAAGAACGATGGTGACAGTACAAATGAACAAGGAACAGTATTACATAAACAAAAGAGAAATTGTTAGAAGAAAGGTTAATTTATGCAACCCAAAAGAAAAAATTTCCTCTAGTTAACAAGCAATCCTTAAATCCCACAGAACTTGGCATAAAGTCTATGAACCCTTTAGCATATCATCTTTGGCACACAATCACACAAGGCAGCTCAGTGAAGATTGGATTTTATCTTCATCAATGACTTGGCAGACCTCTCCAGAAAGACAAACTTGCCTGCTGTAAATGAAGCTGATACACTTTTCTACAATTAGCCTCTCCAGCCAAAACTTTCATTTAAGTTTCTTACTGCAATTTCAGTTTCACTGTTTGCCAGGCTATTTCAATTCACAACCATTTTTGCTTGTCCTGCAGATGTCCAAGTCAAAAGAAGATAAAAATATATTGAAAATAATAATTGCTACTTTACCCATTAAAAGCAATTCATATTATGAGGTAAAAAAAAAAATACAAGAGAGATTAAAGATACTCTGCTACAAAGAGTTTCATGCCAGCACTTCTATTATATTTGGTAAAGAAGTTTTAGATTGGGCACTAGGGAATGGGGCAGGAAAGGCCAAGATGTAGCTTGTGTGATGATGTTTTTCTCCTACCTGAAGACACCATGGTATTTGTACAGGGACAGACTCCAAAAAATTGTACCAACACCCATTTGTGGGATGAGCAGAAAAGAAACAGCAGCAGAAAGATCTCCTTCCTTTCCAAACTTCTGTCACTATCAGCTCTTTCTAACAGTTATCTGAATACAGCACCCCAGATCTTGACCTCTCCGTGCACTTGCTTCTGCTCCACTATGCTCAAAAAAACCTCTCAGCCAACACCAGCACAATGACCACTCACCTGTATCACACCCTGCCTACAGCAGGAGATAATGAGAAGTAATTGGCTGGTGACACTGGAATTAGAAAGGCAAAGGCAGTTAAAATGGATGAAAAAAATCTCCCTCTAGGAACTACTGCAGGCTTCCTACAGGTTTGGAGAACCGCATCACCTATACACATGCTCTTAAGTTTCTCTTCTCAACAGCAAGTGCCAAAACATTTTTAAGTGAGAGACTTAACATTAATTTTACTGTTCAGAAAGGTTCTGACGTACAAACACAACCTTTAAGAATGTATACACTCCTCTGAAAAAGCAAAGTATTAATAGCATGTAGAATAATTCCATCTAAAAGTACACTTAGGAATCTGCATGGCCATAGAGAACCTTGCTTCAGAGTGTCCAAGATCCTCCAGGAATGGATTATCCCTGCAGGCAACAAGAAGAGCCAAGCAGAGACAGGCTTAAAAATATGTGGTTAACATCTGGAAAATTACTACACCAGGTATGGTGTAAGTCTTGGGACAGTAATTACTACAGAAGAAAAATTATTTATACCCAGTAAACAATGTCTAATTGGGCACTGGAAAAGGAGATTTCTTAAGATTCCTATATATTTATAGCTGTACCTATCTATTAGCTCAGTTTGCTTTAGATTATAATTTATGCCTTTCAGATGGAAAACAAATCCTTCAAAACCACTTAATTGATTTAGAAACATAAGTTTTCTTTCTAAAACAGAGACTGACATTGAAATAATATTGTAAATTGTATATAAATGTAAAACAATCATGCAAATATAATAATGATGTACAATATATATAATGTATATTCATGTATAATAATAATGTAAATTGTATATAAATGCTCACCAGACCAAGTCATGTAACAATTTTTAACTATCACACAAAATGTATTCCCTTCCTACCTGTTATATACTTTCCATACATAGTTTGTGATAATTAAGATGTTGCAGATGCACAGAAGACCACACAAAAATCTTTCTCCTTAAGGAAGAACAAATAAAAGATGTCTCCCCCAAAAGCTCAAGACAAATCACTTCAGATGCTCAGGTTTCAATCCAGTTTACTAAAAATCTAACATCTTTTTATCTCTCTTTTCTCCTGTCCTTTTCTAATATAATCCAACCCAGCACCTATTTATTCAACAGTAAAGCTTCCTTTATTTCAGAACAGAATTCAACCCAAAATCAATTATACACTCAAAAGGAATATGAATACCCACAAGAAGAAGTTTGACATAATGTGTTTGCTTGCTAGCAGAATTTTATTTTACAAGCAATTCCTATGCAGACAAATCCTGTACATTTTTTTTTTTTTTTTTTTTTTTAAATAGATCTGATCCAGGTAAGCCTAGGGGAGACAAAACACAAGCAGGCACAGAAATCCTAGAGAACAATACGTCACAAGAAATCCTGTTGGTGTAAACACAACATATAGACATACAAATCATCAAAAAGCATTTTGAACATTCTTAAGGTTTAAAACACACGTCCACCTCACCAAGCCACATTGTTGGCACTGTATTTAAAACATGAGTCCACAGAGTAGATATATTAAAGCCATCAAAGGACATTATCAGCTACATACAATTATTAAAATTACATCAATTGCTCAGAAGTAAAGTCTTTTTTCCCCAGCATTTTAATAAATAAATAAAAGCTTAACAGACTGATAATCTTATTGCAAATGCTATAAATCTGAACTGGGGCACAAATGTGAAGAGTAAGCTGCAATCAGTTGTATTGCCACACCAGGTCATTTGACAGTCGGATCCAGATGTTCCTGTTGATCAGCCTTTTGTCTGTCCTAACAGGGCACTGAGTAGCAGCATTCTATTCAGGAAAAATGGGGGCAAAAGTAGAATTTCTCTTGTGCCCTCAGCTGGTTTCAATGCAAATCTCCTCAAGTAAGATGTCATTATTTCAGTTTGTTGCTGTAAGCTCAGTAAATCAGGGTATCTATGTAATACAGAGTACTGTTAAACTAACTTTCTAATATTTATATTAAATTGTAAATGTGTCTTATGAATGGGAATCTGTTCTATTATAGAATGTCCTCTATAAACTAAGACATTTCAAAACTCTCAAATAATGCTGTTTGCTTCCAGGCTTATGCTTCATTAAAAAAATAAAGTCTGGAAAACAACTTCGCAAGACAAACTGCCTAATCTTAAAATAACTGACATATTTCTTTAAAAACTTTTCTAAGCTCATTTTAAAAAACCCACTCCATGCTCTACAGATACTAATGAATTTAATCTTTACCTTGACAAGGCTACCAAAAAAACCAAAACCAACAAAAAGTTAAAATAGTTCTACATTGAAGCTTTTTTCCCCAAGATACTTGTCTCGCTTAGTGCTGCAAGTGAAACTTCAGCCATGCTGCCCTCAGTTCTCTTCTCTTATCCAAGTCAATAATAAAAATCATTAACCAGTGCAGATGAGGAGCAGAAACTTTTACACACATTCTGCTCTAAAAGTGAACACTGGTAACTATTCAGTGGGTTAGCTTTGCTCCCACTTCATATAGGGAGTGGTTACTTACATTACTATCAGCAGTCCCTAATTTTTCTCCTACTTACCAATTCATGATTCCTAAAACTTGTGTTCTTATGGCTTAAATATCTGATTCCATATTACTGAGTTGTATCAGATCTTTAATATTCAAATCTATGACTTCATCTTATTTTCCTCACTGGATAATCAACTCATGATCCGAACTCTTGTTATCAACAGCTTTTAATACTAAGACATAATTCTTGCACCAAAGATATTAATGAATGTAGTGAGAAAGGATTAATTTCAAGAGTCATTTGAAGAGCATGACTAATTATCTCTCTCCATCCTGTTAGTTGTTCTTATGCCATTTGCAGTCTTCTCTTTGGCCAGGTTCTGATCCCATTTATACTTCCTCTGCTAACCCCAGTAGTTTTCAAAACCCTTCATGGATTGTATCCAGTCATCTATTGAAATTTAGATAAGATCTACTTCATTCCCAGAAAGAGGAGTGTAAATTTATGAAAAAATCCCATCCCACTCTTAAAGTGTCATTACTGTCTTCAGAACATAAGAACAACATTTATTCTTAAAAAATTAGTTTAGAAACTTTCCTGAAAACATGCATTTATTTTCCAAGTTTGGACAATTGATATACTCAATCCGGGAGGCATAATCCACTGCAAAAAAACCCAGAAATTGCATATAATTATGCAATTGTATCATAAATGCAACTGCATACAGTTATGCACTGAATTGTAAATATGTTATACATCAATTTCTCAGAAGAGGATCTTAGTGGGTAAGTAGGAAAGAAAGATAATATTTTTAGTAGGTCATAAGGTACAAACATAAACCAACTATGTCATGCTGTTGTGGAGAGGGAATTCCTCATATGAGGATGCTTAGTCAGGCGCACAGCCCACGGGTTGGAGGAAGGTCCCTTCTCATGCTGCTCAGCACTGCAAAAGCTCAAATGGAGAAGTCTTTAAGCTCCTCCCCCTCACAAAAACCAACAACAAAAAGACAATCAGTTAAGAACATCCAAGAGACTGTTTCAGGACCAACCAGAACCAAAATTAAATACCTGGAAAAGCACAATTATGAAAGAAAAAAAATCCGATTCCTTCACCTGAGATTGTAAAAACAGGGGCAGAGGTGCTATAATCTGAAAGCGTTTTGAAACAAATAATTTTTTCTCCATATATGCCTCTCTGAGGCAAACCACCTTTTCTCCAAATGGGGCATAAGAAACCTCAAACAGTTCAAAACAATGTTCAATAAAAGGGATTACATGACAGAGTGGAGCTATGAAACACTGAATACTGTACCAAGCAATTAAGTCTTATTGGTGCATACCAATAATAATTTTAATAACTCCACACTCCAGGTTCTTTCTTTTCCTTCCTGAATTCAAACTGAATTACAGATGTTTTTTTTCCTTCCACTGACACATTTGGGATTGGCTGTGCAGAAGCAGGAGTGCAAGAAGGGATGGATATTACTCACAATGTTTTCAAGAAAAAGATAAGGTGCCTGATTTATAGCTCTTGTTCACTTTATAAATTGAGTTTCATGAAGAAGCATAAGACCCACAAACCTAAAAAAAACATAGCAATGCTTGCTTTCAGGACAATCTAAAAAGGAGGCTTTTGCACCTTTACAGAACGAAGTTTCCCCACCATTCTTAGATGTCCATTTCTATTTCTTCCACTCCAGCTTACATACAAGTTAAACAGCAAGAATCTACAGGAACAGAGGAGGAGTTAAGTGTGTTTCAGGAAGAAAACCAGTTTAATAGATTTCAGACATAAGGCTTGCAAATTGTGCCAGCAACATTCCATTATCTTGTTTCTGCAACTGCTGAGCAGCCAGCTAAATTAAAAGCTTCACATTGCAGTGACAAAATTAAGATAGATTTTGGTGTACCCATCAGTCAGCTGAAATGCAGACATTAACAAAGTAACTTTGTGGATGCTTGAATGACATAAGTGTCAAGATGAAAGCAGCTGACTCAAATACAACCCAAATCAGACAGAAGTGGTAAAAGGAAATGGGGAAGAACTTGGAGGAACCAACAGAAGACAAGACTTCACTTCCTTTATCTCTCTCTCTCTTTTTTTTTTTTTTTTTTTTTTTTTTTTTTTTTTTAATAACACCATTACACCACTCAAATCCTAAATAGATGCAATTCCAAGTGACAACACTGAACAGCAATGGAACTGCAGTTCAGACACCGTGTTACACTGTGTTAACTAGTATTGCTCCTCACCCTGCTCTACATTACCACTTCCCCTTGGCACCATTAAAACCTTTCTAAAGGTGCAGAGTAAGTCTCACCTGCAGAGTCTTTCCACTCCAAATGTTAGGAGTGAAGGACTTGAGACAGGCCATGCTTCCATGCCTCTCTGACCAGCTGAAATGTTTCTCAAGTGCTGTAACACCCACACCCCACCAGCATCTTCCAACAAGGCAGATGAGGATGGGACTGCTGGTCTGCATCTCTAACTGGAGGGTGGGGGGTGAGTCTCAGCACCAAGCAGTTCACAAGATGAAATTCCACAAAACCATTTTAACACCAGTTCATCCTCCTCATGCAGAAACAGAATGGACAGTAAGCAGGAATTAGGAGACGGGAGGATGGAGGCTTTTGTCTAAAAGCCTCTGCTGGCAACTTAACTTTGTTTTTCAAGCTATCAGCAACAAAACCACCACTGATACAGAGAAATCCATCAGTCTACAAGTACCTTCCCAACAACCAGAACAAAACAGTTTCCTCCTGGATGTGCTTTCGACTAAGGTGATAAGCCTGTGTTATTAACTGATGGAAACTGTGTGCAAGACCTGCCCAAAAGGCTCAGCACTCAGGAGGTCCATTTACAGGCAGCAAGCACTACTGAACACAAGAGTGCTGTTATTTCATGTAACATCACCTTGTTACCAAGTTTGGACTGTTTCAAAAGAACAGAAGCATCAAATTTTGAAAGCTTCTGGTGTGCTGAAACAACGTCCTTTGAGACCATCTCACTTTCCTCGCTTCCACACACCTAAAAACTTCAGGATCCTAAGGACTATTATAGCTGATGTTTAGTGGGGCTAAGAGGTGCAGTGTGAATAGTAAAGGCTGGCAGTACTTCCATGACAACACTGGGGCATCCCAGGTTGGTTATTTCCATGGACATTATACTCAAGAAATTAAACATTTTGGAGAACACAATATGCTTTACATTCTATTAGTTCAATAGGTAAAAATTAATCCACCAACTCCATGTTTAAACATTTCTTTTATATTTTAATTACAATACAGGAATAGGAGACTGCTTAACATTTGGTCAACCTTTGAGGAGAAATCCATCAGTGAATATTCCACTGACAAACTTTGCACAGAGCTGAACACGCAAACTACCATGAATAGAATTTCACAGAAAAGATTAAAATTACACTGTTTTGGAGTGCCTAATGTAAATACATTATTTTCAAATGAAACTGTCAAACATCTTGTTGTGGTGGTAAAAACCAAATCACTATGCAAAATGATAATACAAGAAAAGTCAATTGTATGTTTCTAATAATAAACGCTCTTGTGGCTTTTGAAGTCACAAAAAAGTCTCTGCTGAATTGAAGCATTGATTTCTGTAGTTATTTATGTGCAGTTCCTATTAGAATTCTATTTAATTCCTTGAATGGTGAATGGAAGTGCTTTTGAAAACACACACAAGAACTAAACAAGGGACAAAACAAATGGAAAGCCTAGAGTTGCCAAAAAAAGTTTAAAAAAGTCAACATAACTTTTCAATTTTTTTTTTAAGTGCAAGCATGTAAGACACAGTCAGAAATTATTACATCTAATACAAGAACAATATCCAGAATACATTTCCTTTCACTCCTGAAGAGGAAGCATGCAGATCAGTATCTGCTTCTCAAATACAATTTTGAAAAATCTTGGAATATTCTCCTATTATGTGCTATAATAAAACATGGATTTATTGTTACAGAATTTTTTAAATCTCCATTCTTTTTCTCCATCTCCACTACACAACAATATGAAGATAACTTATTCAATATATGTACACTTATATTTCAAGTGTACAATATCAGTTAATTATATTATAGATATTAAATAGATACTTTTCAAGGTAATTCCCTACTGATTTTAGGCCACATCAGTTAACATATTTATATTATATTTATATAGTATATACACATATTTATCTGATATATATATATATATACTTATATATTTATATAATATATATATTATATATATATATAAGTATTCTCTGCAAATGCTGGAAGTTCATTGAAGGCTTGAGATCTGTGTCCCTGATGCTCTTGTTCATAATAATTCATTCATTTTTATGCCACTCTTAATACACTTCAAAGCATTTGCAGGGCAACTGCCTATCCTACCAATACTGAAAGAAGACAAGAATTATCTGACAAAGAGCCCTGCCTCAACTTCACAAGTCTTAGGTCTTCAAATGACAATTTGTTTTCTCTTCATCGTATATAACAAAGTGGACTTCAAGCCCATTTCAATAACTGGGATAAATTATTTACAATATCTTACTAAATAGTTTATTTAGTATTATAAATTTATCTATATTTTATTTGTAATTATAAATATATACTTATAAATATTTTATTTAACTTATTTTAGTAACAATTAGTCAACATTATTTTTTTACTTAAACTCAAAGAATTATCATAAATGCAATAAATGGCCATTCAGAAAAGCATCTCTTAATTCTTAACAATTTTGCTCTGACAACGATTTATGTTTTAATGTTATAAATTAAGATAAGGATACTTATACACTGCCAAAAGAAAAAGTTTCACAAGGCTTTTTGTGGGTATGAATTATAGTCATTTAACTCTGGAAAGCAGAGTTTTAGAATGTGTCTTTCTCTTTACAACAGAAAATAATAGTACTAAGAATTTCACCTTCAGAACTTGTGTATCAGCCTACCCTTATTTACCCTGAAGACTACATCTGCTTTCTCATAAGCTTAAGAGTGGAAAGTAATGAACACTTCTGGGAAAAAAAAAAAAATGAACTGTAAAGTGCTCTTCTCTTTAACAACTCAAATAGTCAGAAACTTATTTTGAAGCAACTTTAAATTACTGTAATAGCACTTCTGGCACACAATAAGGAATCTTTTTTTTTTTTTTTTCCATTTTTCCTATTTACTCATAGCACAGTATTCTGGTAAACTATGGCAACTACTTCAATTTTGGGAAGCCAGCACCACTCTGCAATCACACATTTTTCTCTAACACAATGATACAACTGCTGTTGCACACTGACAAGGGATGTAACACACCCCAGCTTGTTGCACACAGCTGCTAGAGGACACACAATTGTCATAGGACACAGAGCAGCAGAAAGCAAAATATATTCAGAATTAATATTAAAGACTTCTGTAGAAAATGCGTTTTGGAGACAGAGTAACTACAATGATTTCCCAGAACAGTTACAAATAATCTATTTGTACAAAAGGTATAGAAAAAAAACGCTGTAAAGAAACCAGGAGATTTGACAAAGTAGCTTTACTGGATACTTAAGTCCTACTTCAGAGGTGTCTAAATGCTACCTGAAGTTTCAGATGGTAGTCAGGTTTCCCCTTCACAATACTCTCTCACATATATTTCACTAGTCTAATTCCTACAAATCACTTATTTCAGTTTTCTTAGGTCTGTGTATGTGTTTTCAGTGCCAAAGAAGTTATTATTTATACCATCCTTATTTAGAGGGGGATGGTTTTTGTGATAAGCCCTCTGCAGAAAACATCCACCACTAAAGAGCTGCACACAGAGTTCTCCTTTAAAAGTGGGGAGAACATCTATTACAGGGCAGTGGGGGCAGCACCAGGACCATAAAAAGGAGGCAATGCTTCTGCTGGTGACTACAACCGAGTCTTTTAATTGCTTACTTCAGTTTTATTAAATAGCTTACAGCTATCTAGAGAATTTCTAATTTTTCATTTAATTAATCTCAAGAATGAAGTTCTCCCGTAGGAATTTCCTCTTGGAGGACTTTCTGTCAGATGTTAATTTTCACTCTATTTTCTTGTCTTCTACAGAGGAATTCTATTCTGAGTGTAACCGAGGGTAACCTTAGTGGCTACCCAGGACTCATTTTCTTACTGTAGCTCCCCCAGCCTTTTAAGTGCCATATTTTAGAAAGCAGATATTTTACTTTAAGTCTATTATAAAATTCAGTTAAATTTACACAACTGTTGCAAAATTTGAAAACAATTCTATTTCTGCAAGCACATGGACTATGAGAACTAAAAAACTTCTTTACAAAAGAACCCAGAGAGCATCCACTGCATTCTGCCTGTCCCCAGACACACCGAATCACCCAGCAGAGCTCAGAGCTGTAGAACAAAGGCCTTCAATCTATACCAGGAGCTAAGGGAGAAGACAGTATCACCAATGCCTGAAGTCTCTAAAGTAACAAAAATTCTATCAAGCAAAGATTTGTAAGCAGATCACACCACAGGGGAAAGGCAAAGCAAAAAATAGCAACATTTCCAAACAAAGAGCTCCAAAATGAAATTATTTCCTTAGTCCTGATGACTAATATCTGAATGTTTAAATAGTTCAAGCCATTTCCAAATGGAGTGGTTTATAAATCTTACTTATATGGCATATTTTAATATACCATAAAATGAAACCAGAAGCTAAATATTAATTAATGGTTACAAAAAAAAAAAAAAAAAAAAAAAAAAAAAAAAAGTAAAAAAACCCCTCTTACTACCATTTACGTTCTGCCCCTCCTTAGCCATTTGCACATGTTGTGAACTTGAGAGGCCTGAAGCAGAACTAAAAGCAACTGTATCAGCCCTATACTGAAACATCTCAATTAACAATCCAAGCTCACAGAAAACAAGCAAGCCGAAAAATATTCGAATAATTTGGACGTATGACCCCATAATGTATCTACCTCATCAATTTGTTATATTACACTGCCATTTCTGCATTTCTGTTCCTCCCTTCTGAGGCTGTACCACAGCTGTTTCAGCAGAAGTTTACCATGAGGTGATGAGATTTGCCAATGTTAAAAAAAAAAACAAACAAAAAAAAACAAACCCAAACCAACCAACCGAACAAAAAGATATCCATCTTTCATTTCTAATTATATTTTCCAAAACCTTATACAATTTGTAATTACTGCAGGACAGCTGTCCTTTTCCTCTTTCCCCTCTTCTCCATTCAGACTGAGATAAAGGTGATACACCCTTTCAGCTTTAAAGAGGCAGTCCCCTTGTAATCTTTCAAACCCCTTTTTTTTAGGCACTACATCTGGAAAGGTCCTTCCAAACATCAGATTTAAAGAGATCAGCTCTACAGAAAGCACAGGTGCATTCAGAGGAGCTGACAGGATGCAATATTTTCTTACAGAGTCAACACACAAGCCTAAAACACAGTAAGTGGGGAATTACTTGCAGATTAGAATTTCCAAGTCTCCCTCATAGCCTCATTTGCACTCAAGTACTAAAACCAGACTGTGGCATCAATCCTAACAGCAGCAGCCTGCCTCCCAAAAAAACGAAAAAAAAGCCAAGAATCCCATCTAAGGAAAGCTTTAAATAGTAGATCACAGTTTGGAGGTTACAGGCCACAATGATTTAAAACTAAAATGCCAAGTTCTATAAAATTCTATTTTTAAGAAGTCAAACTAACTGATGCATGTCCCTTCTTCTGAAGCACATCTTTTCTACATAGGGACACTATAGAAACTCAGTAAAACATTTGAAGAGCAGCACTGAGGCTCTGTGCAATTTAGAGACAACACAAAGCTTGCACACATAGTGCACATCCACAATCCACATGGGAAAAAAAAAAACAATCTTACAATGCAACACATCACTACTCATTAGCACTGGTCACATTTAACCCTTTTCACACTTAAGAAGTCAAGTATCTCTCACTACTACTTTTAGCTTCAAGGCTAAAAGCTTGACACAAATATCAAGACAGACAAATGTGGTGACATATGTATTAACTCTCTCCAAAGCTGGAGAGAGTTTCATGGAAAGACTGCAAGTTTTTTTTACCAACAAGGTTGGAGGAAGAAAAAAAAAAAAAAAAACAGGAAAAACAAACACACCCCAAAAAAACAAACACCACAAATAAAAAACAAACAAAAAATGAACCCAGTTTTACTATGCGATTCCCTGCCTGAATTATATATATATATATATATATTTAGCAATCAAATCATAGCTGTAAGGTGTAGGAAGCATCTTTTTCTGAAATGAGAGAAATACATCCCATTTTGGGCTTTTGGGTTTTTTTGTTGTTGTTCAAATCAGGTATAGGAGCTTGAAGTTGCAATGAACGTGTTTCTCAACTTACAACTATTTGATGTGGCTTAGGAAAACACAGGCAAAGCATCATCCAGAGGAAACTGCTAACCTAGGAGTTCAGAGAGAATTAATAGTAATAACTGTTGTTCCACTGACCAGCACGTTTCTGTGCACACTTACTGAGTTGGCCATTTCTCTACCTAAAGGACTAGGGAATTAATGTTTCTATTTCTCTTCAGGGCTGAGCTAACTATGAAGTTAACTCAGCATTGCATCTCTATTGGCACAGAGAAAAGACCAATACCAAGTATCTGGTACATCACACCTGAGTATCTTCCTTTTCAGGCTATCAAATCCACTTGCTTGACTCTTTTTGCAGCTACTGCCTCCCACTGCAAAAAGAAAACCCAGAAATCCTCCTTTCAAGACACAGGAGGTTTGCACATCCCTTTGAGACAAAGGAGCCACAGCAAGCTATTATCTTTTAGCAGCTGCAGCTTTGGTTTAGATGGAGAGCTATCTGCTGCAAATAGTTTCAATTTCTCGTTTTAAACCTGACTGATGCCATAAAGGAAAAAAAAACAAAACAAAGAAAGACTTAAGAAAACTTGAAAACTTCTCTCATCCAAGAAAACATTTTTAAATGTAACTTCATTGCACTGAATAAACAGTTTCAGTGCACTAGTGATATAATTTATTTTGCATTTCTGCCATTTGGGACTCACACAAAACATTTGGGGGGGGTTGGCTGGTGGGGTTTTTTTGTTTGTTTTGGGCTTTTTGAGGGGGGGGAGTGTTGGGGATTTTTTTTTTGTTTGGGTTTTGGGTTTTTTTATATAGAGCAGAGAGATGTTGGTATGCAAATGGAATAAACTGGCCAGAGAATTTAGGAAAAGTCGAAGTACACTAACCTATCTTAAGAGTTAATATCCTTTTAAATATAAAATGAGGATCATTTGTTTAACCCAAACATGGTTAACAGGACAAAATGAAACCAAATCATAACAAACACCAAAAAAATAAATTACACTTAATTTTGTAATTAGTTTAGGAAAACTATCAAACAGAAGAGAAAAATTACATGCAACTAAGGCCTATAGACTGAAACATCAACCCCCAAAAAAGCATGTTAGAACAAGCTTTTCAGCATTTAATACCAGGTATATAGTGATTTATAATTTAAAGTCCAAATCCCAGGTTGATAAGAGAACAGCATAGATGGTCCTTCAATCTAATCTACATCTAAATTTAAAAAAAAAACAAGCTAATCTCCTGCAGCACTACATTTGATTTCATTTAAAGACTTGTGCTTTTGGTCATGCAGAATAATTCAGTCATTATTCTCTCAGCTAGTTACCTTCCAGATAAGGAAGGGAGAGAAGAGCAGAGTAAGAACACACATACCACAGGACATGGATTATCAGTTTTTCCCTCTTAAATCTTATGGATGGCTTGAAAATTCAAGAGAAAACTGTACTTCATTCCTCTTTCAGTTAAAATATTTCCCAGAGCATTCTTCATTACAGATCATAAGCACTCATAATTAAATACTGTTTATCTTTAAATGGAAATTAGCCATTTCCTTCTTCCTCAAGTAACTATAGAGATGGCAGTATCTCATAGACCACGCAAATTGAATTGCATTTATCATCCAGCCTTATAACTTGTCCAAGAAGTAACTGCAGTACAAGACAAAGAAGTGTGACAATTGCATCACCCAATGAAGTCTTTTTTTGGAAATGCATAAGCTGAGAAAGGAGAAGCTGGTTCAATTCTCACATTATGTAGTTAAAATCATCTGATCTACCTGAGTAACTATGTGACAATCAGCTGTAATACTCTATGGTATATACTGGGATACCCTGTGCACAACCAGCACAGATTTCATTATGCTGTAACACAAACCACCATAAAAAGACCATATTCTTGTAACCTACATCTGGACATTTAATTCTGGTATGTCATGCATATGTCTGAAATGACACAAGTCTAATTTCTGTGAACACTCTAACTGCTGTAAACTTGAAGTTATTTTGTAAGTGATGAATAGCAATAATTCTAATAATTCTGAAATTCTCAAAATTAACAATGGGATTTTTTAATATGCACCTGCAGATATGTAATTCTATGAGAAAACTTTCAGAAAACTGAAAAATTTTAGAAATTAAAGGTTTTAAAAAGCCTACTTAAAACTATTCTTGTGCTAATTCAGTGAATTACAAGTCCTCAGGGAAAAACAGCCTCTGTTCCCAAACAAGCACATAGGAACAGCTGGCCCAGACAGCAAAGACCTTCTGTCATGTTACCAGGCCACTGTTCAGCTCTTTTGGTTTTGTCTTCTGCACAGGCCATTCTCCCTCTCTCCTTTTTCTTCCACCTTCACAATTCCTTCTTTCCACTACAAACAATCCCATATTATATGTACACACAAACCATTTTTACAGTTGCAATAAACCTCCATAAGAATTTTGTCTGGCCATCTTATGAAAAGTGACAGCACCAGAGTGAAAGTGGGGTATTATTTAAAAAAAAAAAAAAAAAAAGCAAAAAGCACAGTCAACCATCTGCTGAAAGATTCTCTTGTTTGACCATTTTTATATTGGGTGAGAATGGAAGCGAGGTGACATAAAAACAGGATGTGAAGGCATGGGATTCATGTGATCTTGTACCAAATTTAAACCCAGAAAGGGGAGGAGGCAAGGAACAATCATCTTTCAGAGGATCTCACTAATGGTAGTATGAAGACCTAAGAAGACAGAACACAGAAACATGCTATTTAACAACTTAAGAAAAATAATTTAACATTGACTTCAACAATAACAAAGCATGTGCATGGCTACTAATTGTTTTAATTAAGTTTTGATCAGCTGAATAGCTAAAACAGAACTTTTAATTCACCACAATTTTCAGAAGACACTTAACCCAACCCATTTACCTCATCCAAAAGTCTAAACTGCCACAAGCAAACCATTTAGTCTTTGTTCCTAATGTACAGGTTAGCTTACAGGACTAAGGGAACTATGCTGAGTGTCTTCCCCTCCAGCATTCTCAAACTTGTAACTTCCACTCAGCTGTTCAGAACATGTTTGCAGAGTACACATTCTACTTTTTACATGTGAGCAGAAATCAATGCACAGAACTTCCATGTGCACTCAACAAAAACATTCATAAAATAACTTACCAAAGATAACAAGATCCCAGTGAGATGGAACCCCCACCACATGAAGATCAGGACCTTCCAGGGCTAAGTTACAACATGAAAGCAATTTCAAAACAAACCCTCTTCTCCACAAAATAATCATGTTGCACACTACTGTATTAGGCTTTTACTCTGAGCACCAACCCTACAGCTCTTTGCACACACAGAAACCTACATAGCATGCCCCACAAACACAAAGGTCAACAACACACAAAACATACACACGCAGCAAATGCTCCTGATAAACATCGGCCTTCTGACTAACAGAGAGACTGCTGGAGCTCCAGTTCCTGCAGAGTTTTCTGTAGGTGGATCCCCTGCCCAGACAGGGGTCACTGCAGGATCAGAGCCCAAACGCTGTGCCCTGGGTATTAACTTCGCATATATTCCAACATGCTAATGGCAATAACGTGTAACAGTACTACATGAACCCTGTTAGTTAATAGGAGAGTTCATCCACTCCATAAAGCAATTAGCATTACTTCTAAGATTAGAGGATTTTGCTTTTATTCATGTTTTTAAAACGTCGCTGCTAGTAATAAATTCATTCTAGTCACAGAAAAACAGTATAGGCTTAACTTTCCTGCTGCTACAGTGTACACATACCCAACCCTGAAAGTATTTTTAGCAAGGCTGTTCAATCAATACTGCTATGTACAGCCTAAACTAGACATTAGCAGAACAGCAGAATTATAAAGCATGGCAACAAACAATATAATTCATGGAAAACTTTACTACACAAGAAACAAACATCAAACTAAACCTTAAGCAGGTGAATTTGATTCTAAAGCAACTTAATACGAGCATATAGAAAAAGTGCCAACAGGTAAAATTTTGATATATTTCTGCTTTTGAGGAAAATGCATTGGAGTTTCAATATTTCATCTAACTTTACAAACTACAAATACACCCACAAACATCATCTAAAAATACACAGAAACTGTAATGACAACAAAATTATTTCCAAAAAATCAAACTAACAGTTACATATGTGAGTTTATAAAGCAAAACATGCCTGGGAAACATATAGACACACGTGTATCTATTTGTAAGCTTATCATCCAGAGTCCTATTTTATCAACATGGTGCAAGCCAAAAAACAACTTTTTAGGTCAGTGAAGCAAGAAATCCATTGTCCAGGAAACGGCATCCATAAGATTACAATACTGAATATTTTATGTTTAGGCAGTGAACTGGAAAACTTTTCTACAATATACACATCTAATAAGAAAATAGTTTTACCACTCAATCTTATTTATTCTTGTATTCCTACAGTGCATATTTACAACGTGATGAGCTCATAAATGTCTGCAAGTGCGTGAACACACCAGTGGCTCCCGAAATTATGGTTATTTGCCAATAGCAAGCAGGCAAACGTGCATTCACAAAACCCCCTTACCATTCAACAGAGTTTAGCTCAGGGCAAGAGAAATGCCCTGTGGGTGAGAAAATGTACGTGCACACTGTAGCCTAACCATTACTATTCAGCTGCGATCCATTAGCACTTCTATAATGCACAAATCGCATAAATATTTTCTATCTCACAGTTAAAAATACTGTAACAGCTTGGCCACACTGAAGCCCTGGAAGTGTGTAAGTAGCAGCACAAAGTTCATTCATGTATATTTTTACATCTGAACGACATCTATTCTTTGAATAGGCAAGTGGTGGGCACATTTCACCGACACCGGCAGCTATCCAGTTTTAGGGAAAAGACTTAATTCCTCATCCAGCTGATGCTGCGACGGTATATTTGAGTTAACCCATCACCAGGTACACCGAAAGCCTCTGTCGCATATAGACACAGGCGATTATACAAGCCTTCTGCTTGAGGGAGATACTAAAAATGTACCAGAGGAATGCAACGACAGCACCCAAACCCATTTTCCTGCCTATATCCAGGGCAACGCGCACATGTGCCTAGAAAGCACAGGAATCCAAACTTTCATATTAAATATGCTAAAAATAATAATAAAAAAAAACCACCTTCGTTTCAGGTGTTGGGTCGATCACATTTCACAGACCCCGAACTCCCCCCGCAGCCCTCGGCCCCGCCGCTCGTTCCCCCCAAGGCTGTTTACGAGCCCTCCCCGCGGCCCGGAGCCGGTTTCACACAGGCCCCCCCAAACCCCTTCACCACCGCGGAGCTGATCTCCTTTCTTTTGCGGAGGCGAGGGGGCAGAAGGGGCACTCACCCACCCTCACCCTCACCCCCACCCCCTCCTTCTCCCAAAAGGGCTCTCGGCAGAGCCGCTCTCCGCCAGCGGCGACCTGTGCGAGAAGTTGCGGGGAGGGAGGGGGGACGGGGCTGAGGGGGTGGGGGGGAGAAGCTGCGGAGCCTCGGCCCCCGCAGCCGGCAATGGGGGTGGGGGGGTTGCCGAGAACACAGGAATGCGGAGGAACAAGTCGTGCGTGCGTGTGAGCGTTCTCCCCACCGCCGCAGCCGCCCCTCTCTCTCCCCCGCAGCGCGCAGACCCGAGCGCCCCGGCGTCCTCCTTACCTTCACATAACAGCCACGTCCTTCCCGAGGGAGCGGGGACGGCGGAGGGAAGAGGCGCGGGGGCTGCGCTCGCCGCTGCCGCCCCGCGACCCCCCGCTCGCGCGCTCGGGCACGCGCCGCAAGGCGCTCGGGGACGCGCGCGCAGCACCGCACCGCGCAGCGCCGCACCGCACACAACCTTCCCCCCCCCGCCTCCCGCGCGCGCGCGCGGGAGCGGGCCCGTCCCGCCTGCTCTCTGCCTTCAGTTCCCCCGCAGCGACCGCCCGAGCCGCAGCCTCGGAAGCAGCAGCGACAGCAGTCGCAGCAGCCGCCCCGCGCCCAGCCGCGGCGGCGAGGACCACATCGTACTGCGGCTGCTGGGCCGGGGAACGGGAAAGGGAAGAGCTGGGAGAGAAAGGAACGGGAAAGCCCGGGGAGGGTCGGGGGGGTGAAAGGCGTCGGACCCCCCCCTCCGGCCTCTCCTTCCTCCCTCTCCTCACAGCGAGCGGCCGGAGGGGGCGGCGAGGCGGGAGCCGGGGTAGAACAAGGCAAGGCGGCGGGGCCGGGCGGGTGCGGCGCGGGCCGGCTCTCCCCTCACGGGGCACGGCGCCGCCTCGCACACGGCCGCCCCGCACGCAGTCCCGGGCGGGAGGCGGAGGGGAGCGGGCAGGGAAACGGCGGCGGCGGGGCTCTGCGGAGGCGCCCTCCCTGCCGGCGAGCGAACGAGCGTCTGTGAGGGAGAAGGTGGGAGGAACGGCAGCCGCCTCCTCCTCCTCCCCTCATCGCCTCCCTCCCGCCTCATACGGGCAGCATAGCAACCAACATGGCGGCTGCGCAGTCACCCGCCGGCGGGCGGGCGGTGCGGGAGCCGGCGGGGGAAAACTCGCGAGAGTCGACAGGGACGCGAGCGGAGCCCTCCCGTTGCCATTGGACCCGCCGCCTGTCTGTAAGGCGGGGCTGGGAGCCCATCCTGCGGTCCCATTGGACGGGGTTACCATCAATCAAATGGGCGGTGCCCCGCCTCCGCTCCTGAGCGTGGATTGGCCACTAGAGCCGTCAGTCAGTGGTCCGTGGGTCATGGTGGGAGCAGCTGCGCGGCCCCCGCGGGGCTTCGTGTCCGCGGCCCCGCTGCTTTGGTTCGGCGGCTGAAATTGTTCCTGAGGGGCGGTCGGTGTGGCCATGGAAGTCCCCGGATACTCTGGCCTCTGATCCCGCCACGGGACGTTAACGCGAAACGTTGCCGTCAGCCCAGTCAACCCCTGCGGCCTCCTGGACGGCGAGGCCCGGGGGCAGCAGGGATCCCTCCCTTCAGAAACGGGGCTGTGGAAAGGCGAGGTGTAACCGCAGGCTTCCCCATAATCTGTGCCCCTGCCCTGAGCGTGGGTGAGGCGAGGCCTCTATGCAGCCTGAGGACCCTTTGGTTGGGGGTGCGCAGGGCCGGAACCTCCCAGGAGGGTGGGCCCAGGGACACAGCAGCCCGGGCCCTAAGGGCTGGCAGGGACACAGGAGGGTAATGAGGAAGCAGAGCAGGGAGAAGCTTGTAACAAGGGCATTGATACTGCTTACCTGAACGCTAGCAATAATGCACCTCAGTGACATGCTGCTAACTGGTGCCTCTCGATTTCATGGGACTGGCTTGCGAGTGGTTGGAGTTTAACTGCCAGGCCAGAGCAATGCCACTTAAATAGCAAGTCAAGAATGAGAAAATGAGCCAAAGGGGGGAAGAGGGATAACATGATGGTGTCACTCTCTGTCTTGACCATGTGCCCACACAGCCTCACTATGCAAATGTCTTAAAAAAGAGTTGCTCTCTGCGTGCAGGTCCTTGCCAGGGTCTGCCAAGGTTTGAGGTGTATTGTGCCTCCAGGCTACATAAGGATTTTAATACGTAGCAGATTGGAAAGTTGGCTTTGCAAGACAGCTCAATGCAACTCGGTGCTTTAATGTCTCTATACTGTGTGTGAGAGGGTTTGGTTGAAAGTGTCTTTAATGTCCATTTATTAAAATGAGGCCTCTCACAAAAAGCTCTTTACCAAATAACAGATTCATAGAATAAGTGGTTCAGAATGAATTCTTGGATTTCACAAATCAATTCCTAACCATAGCAAGATGCAGAGTAATAATAAAAGGAGTTTGCATGTACTCTTACAGTTAACATCTTCATAAAATCTTGTTCTGTTGATGTTTGTAAACCTGTACATTTCTAGCCTAAATTGTTCTTGTAGTAATTCCATTCTTTGCTTAAATAGTCCTTATCTATTAGCAGTGTTTATTCCCATTATTTTTTAGAAAGCAGTTGAACCCCCTTCATTTTACCAGACTAAGAAATTCAAGCTCTTTTCACCTCCTCTCTGTTTTCCTGAGTGAGTATGAGGACACACAGGGTTCTCCAGCTGTGTCATCTTTTCTACTGAATAAGGGGTTGGAAGACCAAATTTTGAGAAAGCAGTGAAGCAGGAATTATTGATAATGAAAATCTGGAGCACTTTTAAATAATACACTTTTTAATGATTATGACTAGAAAACACATACATTGCTGTTACTTAAACTCAATTAATGGAAGTCTATAAATGAGATTATAAAGTTTGAAATGTGAACGTTTCTCCTGTACTGAACAATTCCTAGGCTGCTGATTTCATAAAGCCCCAAAATAACACACACAGCATCAGTAATGCCATTCCTTACTGTGTCCACATTGCTCCATCTCTTCTCAACCATTCCCATAACTATACTGACAAACTGATTGTGGTGCACCTTGAGACATTCACTAACTGCACTCTACATTTCTGAACTACTGCTGGCCTCTCAAGCAGTGGAAAAGGGATTCTTCCTTGCATTAAAGAGATCCTTAGCTGCGGAGCTGTCTTGGCTTCCTGGTAATTCTATTTCAGATCATGGCTAATTTATTCACAAATTGCATAGATACTTTTTAGTCCATTTGCACATGGGCTTCAAAGTCTGGCTCTCATGATTTCATATAAGTTTCTTTGCTTATGCCTGGTTTATGTCAAATGTGCTGTTCTGTTCAGTTTTAGAGTAACAGTAATAGTTACATTATACCGAATGTGTAATAGATAAGCAGCCCAGCACAACCACACAACAATTGTTTGGCATATGTAACATTAAGCTGTTACAAAAGATGTTTTGCGAATCTAACACAAAATTGGTGACACACACTAAAGGCTGGACATTCCAATGTGGTTTCACTGCAATACATTATTATTCCTATAATTTGTTGTTTACAGAAGACTCCATTCAAAGCCCTAAATAAAGGCAGTGGGAGATTTCCACGGTGTGCAAAATACTTAATTTCAGGCCTACATCACAAGAGTGCTACATGTTTTTGAAAATAAATACAGAGACAGGGTTCTCCAGCTCATGCTCTTGACAGTATCAATGGAGCAGAACTGCACTGCAGGATGTTTGCATACAGGCTTTGCTCAGCCCTCATAATGAGGAGTTCAGCAAAGAACTTCCTCTGCAGAATTCTGAGTTATGTGTGGTAAACCCTGAGTGATCTCCTCCCCAAATTATGAATGAAAGAGAGGATGCAAAGTGAAAGGTAACTGTCATTATTTACTCAAAAGAGAATACATTCCTTTCATAGGTAACCAGTGCATTTAGCTCACTTCTCAGCAGCGTGGCTCCTTTATGTAAGAGCAAGTTTGTGGCTGCAGTCTGCCTGTGCATATAAGCAATGAACTCTGCCTCTTGCATAGGTACTTCATATAGCAAGAACTTAATTTTCAGACTGGTGCATGGGGATTGATCCGTACTGTTGCTGATGCATTTTGGGGAGGATGTGGTATCTCACGACCAGTAATGTCGTGTCATTAAAAAGCCATTTTGTACATGTTAAAACGTACCAAGAAAAAAAAAAAAAGCATTTTTGTACAAGTTAAACCTCACAGCTGTATAAGCGTAGGGACAAACAAAAGCTTCTCCTTAATACATCTGTGGTGTCTGTGCCAACAACCTTACTGCTCATGCAAGACCCGCCAACCAAGCTGCAGTGAGTTATGTGAGAAAAACTTACATGAAAAATGTGAATGGTATTTTAAACCTCTCACTGAAATATCATGCAAGCTGCTTTGTTGCCAAGATGATGGATTTAAACGGCACCAGGATAAGTGACGTTCACCACAGGCAGCAGTTAGTTGGGAAAGAGGCAGGAGAATGTGTTTAACAGCACTTTCTATGAAGTGGGGTCCTGATTCAGCAAAACAATTAAGACACACACACACACACCTTGCTCTGGGAAGCTTCAGGGGCACAGGCACAACCTTGAGGTGAGATGGGCCACATCCCTGCGGAGAATGCCACTGCTCAGTGTGGGTGGCAGGCACGTTGGTGCTTGAACGAGGCTCTGGGATGGCTGCTAAAACCCAGTATGGACATAAATACCAAGTGTGCTTGTTCAGCAGTGCCCTAAGTAAGCTATGGGGACAATCATTTCACTTTGTGGGGCAGGGACTAACTTTCTCTTTGCATTTGTGCAATAGCTGATGCAACAGGCCTCCACAACACTGGCTGTTAGAATACTGAGAAATCACAGTTCGTGTTAATAAGCTTGCTGCAGCTTGCAGGCTGTCTGTATTTTTAAATTACATTTAAACGATAAACCTCGAGGAATAGGTTGAGGATGAAAGCTGATGGAAACATCAGTAGCTACAGTTGCTAGGCCATGTTCTGCTAACTTCTTTTTTCTCCAGCCAGACTTGGAACAAACTCCTTTTTTCTTTTAACACACATCAAAGTAGCACAAGGTTGCATTTTTAGCTACCTATTGCAAATACCTGAGCTTTTTGTGCATGCCATCTGTGCATTCACTTGTGGAATACTGTTATTTTCTGCTTCTGTCCAGAAAGAGGAATAGCATAGACTCTGGCAAGTTAAATGCAATATCATAATATAGGAGGCAAAAAAATTGTTTTAAACCATGAAAACTTTTCCAAATACATTGACACCAGGAGATCTTCCTGAGAACATGAGGAACCAGTGGGCAACAGAGCTATACTAGAAGCATTCAAGGAAACCACAGCAGGAGAGCTAAGTTCTTTTTTCTACCACTATTCCGTATGACAGATTTTGAGGTGATTGCTGCAACAAAATCTTTTTTAGGGGCATAGTCAGGGAAAAAAAAAAAAAAAACCCACAAAATGTAGTATGTACATTTCATGAGCCACTCAGTAAATTGTTTGGTACCTGCCTGCCAGGACAACGTTTCTCACTCCAGGGTTCTCAAGGAGCTGGGATCTGAAATCACCAAACTACTAACTGTGCTTTGTAACTTGGGGTTTGGAGTGAACTCTGTTCTGGAGGAATAGAAAGTGATATATGACATTTCAATTTGCAGAAAAGACTTCAAAGAAAACCTAGAAATGACAGACCAGGCAGCCTAACACATGGTTTATCACCATATAATGGGAAGAGATGGAAACTGCAAATCTGGTGGTGCCTTAAAACTGTCAGCAATGTCAGCAAACATGGATAAAGAGGAGCTGGCTTATAGAGACTTTGTATAAACATTGGGACATTGGAGTCCTCCTCAGCCATAATCCAGCTCCCTGTTGGAAGAAGATCAAGTATGTACCATCTTCTGCTTCCTCCTGCTTCCTTGCTTTTTTTTTTTTTTTTCCCCAGCTTGCCTTTACTCTCAGTCTAATTCCCACAAAAAGGCAATAAAAATGTATGTGACAGAAGGAGGCACAGCATCTTCTGGGGATCAGTCTAAACACTAAGAGGACTGTAGAGATGATGTGAAGAACATTTAACATGCAGCCAAGATTGAGGACTGGTGTACACAGATTTCTCCAAACATTTTTACAAAGCAAAACAGGAGAGCTCCTTTAGGGATGAGTAACTGCTTCGAAAGGAAGATAGATGGGTAAATTATCACAAAGAAAGGAGTAATCAGTGAGACCCAAAGGAACCTTTAAAACATGGGATAAGTGCAACAGAATTGAACAGTGAGATGGCAGTGTTTTCCAGTGAGTCACAATTAGTCAGGAAAACCAAAACCAAGACTGCTGGCACGAAACAGGAAAAAAAATATGAGAAAGACTGAACAGGTAATAAAATACCAGCTAAAATACCATGATCACAGGCATTTATGAGGTGAAAACAAAAAAACTCCCTATCTGTGCAACACAGTAAGCTCTAAATTTGTTCATATCAGTCAAGAGAAATATTTTGGAGTCTCTATAGACAGTATATCTCAGTGTGAGAGGCAATTAGAACTGATAAGGAAAGAAGAGAATGAAAAACATAAAACCTAATGCTGCTGTACAAATTCTCAGGCATCTTGTTCTTTTCTTTAATACAACACAAAATTGTGCCTATAGCACCTTAATATGTGATAGCATGTTAAGCATCAGAGTAAAATATGAAAAGAGAAAAAAGAGTGACTGGACTGATCAGAAAGATAAGTGCCTGCTAAGTAAAACAGGTCAGGTTCTCTAGGACTACCTGGAAAATAGCTGACAAGAGGGAGACATAATAAAGGTATTTAAAAAATCACATATGGCATGGGAACAGAGAACAGTTACACATTTCTTATGAGAACAAGAATGAATCAAATAATATTTTGTTCATATAAAGGTGTAAAAAAAACCAACAGGAAGTACTGGTTAAACAACATCTGCTTAATCTGGGCAGTTCATTGTCATGAGGTATTTTAGATGTCCAAAATACTAAGGGCTGCAAAAAGTAACTGAACACATTACTGGAAGAACAGGCTGCTTTGCAGAGATGGATACAACCTCCGATTCTCTTCTTAGATTGCTAGAAATTAAGATGGTAAATAGGGGGAGAACTGAAGCTGTAACTGCTCTCTCCTTATATTTCTACTATAGACAACTGCAGGGTGCCAGGTTATCTGAACCTTTGGTGTGACTCGATTCTGTCTTAAATTACAGCTGGAGCAGAAAAATGTGTCAGACTTTTTGCTCACTGTCATATCCTGTGGTTTTTGAACATGATAAAACATTTTAATGAATCAAACTTCTAATGAACATTTTTAAAACCTTAAAAGGGATTTGGTTGAAGATGTGAGATGACATCTACAGTGATCTTATTTTAGACAATCCACTTGCATAGATATAAAGCCAAAAACTACCACTTAGTTAGACCTCCACTTTGACTTAGCCCACAGAACCTCACCCAGTAATTTCTGAAGCAAGCCTGTAACTTTGGTTTGAACTATGTTGCATGTTTTAAAATAGGTTTTGACTTTTCTAGCTCCATCATTAAGCAATCCAGCTAGTACTGCCACCAAAGCCACCTGGCTTTGCAACTTGTCCGAAAATTGCTGGGGAATTTGAGAAAAGAAGAAACATTCAAAAAGCAGGCATGTACCAGTGGACTCCAGTTTGTAAGGAACTTGTTCAATTCTGCCACTGAGTTCTTTCTGCAGTGTAAAGGAAATAAATTTCAAAATCCAGTGAGTATTTTGAAACGAGCAGCTCGGGCATACAGATTCCAGGTCCACAGGCTTTAATTTTTCTTTTTCCTTCTGTAAATATCTACAGTGAGAAATCATTCTAGCTTTGCATTGACCTGTATTTGGCTGAATTCTAGGAAACTTTCAGGAAGGCAGAAAGTTTTCTTTCAAAGCTAAAAGTCAGATAGCAGTGATTCTAATAAAGCCTGGCAGTGTATGTGCATGTGTTGCTGCATTCTGTACTCAATGCTACTTACATTTCTGTTGCTTAGATCTCCACTTCTGAGCAAGGGCCACAACATTTTATTCTCTTAAGCTGATGCAGCCAGTGTAGATAAGCAATACACATTCCACCTCTGTTAAAAAGCTGCTTTTGTTGGTTTTGTTTTCTTGATCTGCAAGGCAAGCATTGGAATGATCTCAGGCTTTCATGTTTCAGGGCCATTTCAACTAAAATATTGGAAAACCTTTTTAAAAACATCAATACATATAAAAGAGGGGGAGAGAAAATGGCTGCTCTGTCATCCCTTCCCATTTTGTTGCTGGGGATTTTAAGAACTACTGTGGTGTTTGGTTACTTTGGCCTTTCATAGGCTTCTTTACAAAAGTTTTCATAGAACTGCTCACTCATCTGAAGCACAGAGGAGGCCTATATGTCACCTCTCACCACTCTGCAGTTTCACAGTTGAGGTTTTGAGGCTGACATTGTCTGCCAACAGCAAGCACAAGTGAAAGGCTTTTCTCCCACTGGTAAACCACAGCCAGAAATGCAACTTCAGCCCTAAAAACATCTTTCTTCATTGCAGTATAACATGATATGTTTCAGAAGTAAATGTTCTTTACAAGTGTCCCTAAGGAGAAAAATAAAAAAGTGTTTATTGACTGTTGTGGTTTTTACCTTGCATTAATCCCTCTGCTTGAGTGTGCAGGACAGAAAACTGCCAAATTTGACCCTTCCTAAGAAAAAGACAAAAGACAGCACAGCAGTAGATAAACAAATGTGTGCAAACTACTTCCTGGCCTCCCTGCAAAGTAATTACAATTGTAAAGAGAGATTTTTGACCTGTTAAGTTCTTCCAGGAACTGTACAACTTGTTCTGAAATCTGGATTCATAGAACACCGGCTTTCTGGCTTCCTGAAGTAGTTTCAGCTTCATGTTATAAAAAGAAAAAAAAAATATTAGAAGGCTTTGGCTGATTTTATAGAAATTAGTTCAGATTTATTATAATAAAAAGCATCACAGTTTACACAAAATTCAGCTCACTTCATTTTCTATTAGGGTGAAAAAAATATTTTCAGATCAACACTTCAAAAAGGTTGTACATGTTCTTTTTCTTATTTAAAAATATATATGCCCTGAAAATGGCATGAATAGAATATACCAGATGACATCCTCTGGAAAACACAGCAACAAGAACCAGGGACCTGATGGAATATTTCAAACTATTTGGTGACTCTTACATTGACAGAGCCCTGAAAAGATGCTTTCACAGACACAGTGTCAGCTGCTGGGTTAGCAGGGATACAGAAGAACAGGGAAGATACAAAAGAACAGTGAAATCTCAGCCCTATGGACTGCACTCTGCACTGAAAATAAAAAAGCACTGTGTTGATTTACACTGCTATTCTACCTGCACCTGTCTTACAGAACCTCAAAGGGGCTGCCCACTGAGGGCAGGATGGCTCTGTGCTTCCTCTCTCTGGTGACACCAACACCAAGGCAATGAGTTGCAGTTTTAATGCAGCTTTTATCTTATCTACAGCAAGTATTTAATATTGCCCACAGCTCATGAGATGTGCTTATTATCTAAGAATCTTAGCTTTAATATACTATGTTATAAGCAGCCATAGTAGTGATGGTAAGAATGACAATGGTGACGTTTCTAGTCATAATAGTTCTGGAGACTTGGAAATATGAAAGTCAAAAAAGCAAGGAAAAAAATCAAAACCACAGAATGCAACTTAAAATGTAACTATATTTGGCATTTCACAATCGTGGAAACAAACTTTTCTTTTGAGTGCTTTGCTTACTCCCGAGTCACCTTTAGGAGAGCAGCAAATGTGTTCCAAGTAATTCCTGACCACTTACTAAGACAAAAATCTGGAGCTTGCTCTTTCCAGCTCCAGGCTCTGTGACTTACTGCACTGCTGCTACGTCGCTTGTAAGTAATGGCTGCTCTGATCCCCTTTCTTAAGCCCTTAGAAAGCAGTAGTCATCCTGCCTGGTTCCAGTGGGCTTTTGTTCAGGAATCACCAGATGGGACCCCCAGCAGTTCAGAGGAATAGGAAAGCATCAAGTAATGAGAGCCTGGACTGAGATTAGGATAGAACTGAAAGGGCAGGTCAGGAGATGACTTCAGCAGGTCAGCACTATCAGCTGTACACTTTGTACCAAGATGGGGAAATAAGAATCCCCCCACTTTACACCCTCTGGCTGGCTAATAGGGATGAAGGAATAAACAGATCTGAACATGTCTCTATCTTGCTGAGATTTAGAAAGGACAAATACAGCATAGGTAACCCTCAGCTCCCCTGCTACATACTGGTTAGTGCCATCAGGCTGATGCAGATGCTTCTGAAATTGCTGGCTAGTGCAGATCAGTGGCAACATACAGTCTCTTCATGAAGTGCAAAAAAATTGTATCTTGGATAGCTTTGGATTAATCACAGCGTTTGCTAGAAGTACTCTAAATTAGAGATATACTTAACCCCTGCATTGTATTCTTGCCCAAAGCAGCACATTTCTATGCCATATCATAAGGAACTGGCTCTGCAACCCCACCTTTAATTTCATAGCTATATCCCACCTCTAGCAGCAGTGCTTCTGGAGGGTTTTCCACTGTGAACTGTGCCTAGGGGCAGATTCTGGTGTATGAATTTGTGCTTCTTTGTTCACCTCCTCAGGAAATACTGCAGACATTAAGCACACAAAAAGTAAAGTTTGAAAAAAATAAATAGAAAACAAGCCTTCTATTCTTTATTCTGGTTCATGGTTATTGAAAATTAACCTTTCTTCTCTTTTGCCACAGATATTCTAATTTGCTTTTAAACAGGAAATAATAATGACATTCAGAAAAAAAAAAAGAAAAAAAGGCAAAAAACGTAACTTTTTTCTTTTTTTTTTTTTTTTTTGCAGAGGACGTGCTGAGATTTGATGTCTTGAAAGCTAAGCCCTTGAATCCCAGATCGAATCTGTGGAAAGGCAGCAGGAACAATCCCTGCTTTGCTTGTGCATTCACAACTTGACCGAGCCCGGCGCATGAGCCAAGTCCACCCTGAGCCAGATCTGGCTGTGATGTTCCCGGTGCAACCAGGCGCTGCAGGAACACCCACACCCGGGGTGTGCAGGGAGGAGGACGGGACAGAATCTGGGGAACAGCAGCTCTGTCTCTGTAGCTAGACTAGAAACAGCATTAGGACGAATGGAAGAGATGCAAAACTGCTGGTAAACCAGAAGTGAAACACAGCTGCTGGAGGGAAAGCAAATTTAAAACTAAGCAGGGAAGTTTCTAAAGGACAATTTTCTTTCATAGCAATTGCAGACCTCGGACACAGAGATCTTCCTGAGCTGTATTGAAGCCAGTGATACTCTCCTGCCCTGCCAGAATTATAAACCCTGCATTGTAGCCAGTTAACTGCAGCCACTCCAGAGCAACCCCCGCAGTGTTTTGCTGGATGATTTGCCGGGGAAGCGAGTCTTCCCACTCCCCAGCAGTTCTCCTCTTCCCCCCTGCCCTGCACAAGGGTTAATGGCACGGTTCCGCTTTGTTTTTTTCTGTTATTTACCCTTTCTCCACTAGATGCTACACTGAGACCATCAAACATTTATTGAGTCAAATAACAAAAATTTGAAGATTCGACGCAGAATAAAGTGTTTAAAACAAACCAGAGACAGCATTGCCCCGTTGCTGTGTCTGTGTGGTGTGAAGATGAGAGTCACCCATCTCATGTTGGAGGAACTGCATCCACTTCACCAGAGCTTATTGGCACTGCATGGAAGAGGGATAAAGTGAGCCTGTGTGTCCTGGTGGTTACTTATGTGCAATTGTATCAAGTGGCTACCTGAATGTGTGAAATGGTTTACCAACTGAGTGCCACAAAATCTAAAATTAACAGAACAATATATGCCAATAAAATAAGATAGTCCTTTTTTTTTTCCCCTTTATATCTTAGAAATTCAAAATCCCATACTTAACTGGAAAAAAAATACGGTAGATGCTATTTTGATGAAGTTTACATTTCAAATACTATCACAGAAAAAACCATTATGTTTCCTGTTGTTATGTAAGCCTTTGGCCCAGGCAGCAGGGGAAGTGCTATCCAGTATGGCTCCCATAGAGCCTGCCACTCTGGTTTTTAAATTGTGTTACAAGTTGTGCAATACCTTCTAGTAAACAACCTGAGATCCTCTTACCTTTTGGCAAAGGCAGGTCCAACCAAGCACTTCTTCACAGCCTGGCTTCTATGGCAAGCTTATTGGATAAATGCATTACAGCTTTTCTTGGAGTCTCCACTTGGACAAAGAAAAGTGAAGGTCAGAAACTGTTGCAGTGAATTAAGGTCTTCAGGGCTCTGGCTCTATCAGGTCTTCAGTTACCTCACATTCTGCTTACCTTCCCCTTTACCACACCCCTCAGAAATGCACTTTGTGTTACAGCCCAATCAGTAGAACTTTTATTGTTTTAGGAATGGGGCACGTATAATTTTTGGAAACTTCAGTCTGACCTGGTTAAAGTCCAGCATCAGCAATATGCTTCTTTTCCAGTAAAAATCAAAACATGGCTTCAAAACACTGCTATGTTGGCCTGTTTTGCTGTACCATACTTTTATTTGCTTAAGTGGATCTAAACAGGGACAAGAGCTGGAATTGAAAATGATGTTTTTTTAAAGTTGAATAGGGCCTTATAGAAGTAAATATTTATTGTTCAGGAACCAAATATGCTGCTGGTATGATGAGCTTCAAAATATACATGAGCTATACCAGCTGAGGATCTAGGACAGATGCTAAACAAACTGCCATTGAGCCCTGGCCTCCTTGTTGACCATTCACAGTCTCATCTTCAGATTAGTAGAGAGGAAGGTGGATTAAGGGGGAGGGGGACAGTGGTAGAAATTCTTTTTTTTTTCCTTTCCTTTATTCTAGTAGATATGGTAATGCTAAGATCAGTTTAGTCAGCATTTTTCTAAGCTATAAATTCTTCATTATGTTTTGGGCCAGAGATTCATTTTGGGCAGAATTTCACATGATACTTTGGAGTGAGGTATCAGTGAGACTTCAAGGTCAGAAGAAAAAGCAGCAGATTCAGAACTAGTAGCTGTTAGATTTACAAGGAAGAACCCTCAATATTTTATGGTTGGTTACACTGAGAGGCTAGTATTAAAACTAAACACTTGTCCTCTGGTACTCTGCTTACTAGTATCTCTATCCAAAGAGCTAAAAACAAGCACAAAGGCCTGCCACAAAGTAGGTCATAATTCTCTGAAAAATCAAACAAAGGGTCACGACCTAAATAAATGGAGTTTACTTCATAACAATCCTCGGAAAGAAGGGATTTGCTGTTAGTAGGGATTCGACATGCCAAAGGGAATTGTAAATGAGAACTCTGCAGAGCTTCTCATCTCTGACAGATGGGTTCATCTTCAGCTTAGGGCAGTATTGATTGAAAACTGGTATTCTGCACAGTCTTTTCAGTGCCCAGCATCTTTATCTTGGGATCGACTCATGTTCCCAGTGGACAAGCAGCCTCATTACATAAAACCACCACTAGACCTGAAATTAACTGCTAATTCTGCCATTGGCCTTTCAACAGAGAGGTCAGGCTGGGAAGCAGCTGTGAAGATGAAAATACCTCCTGGCCAACCTCGAGGTGTCCTGAGCACGGGTTATGGGGAAAGATGAATATGGCAGGGCAGCTGCTGGCTTGCAAAACCACACATCTTCAGTAGTCAGGTGGAGGACTTTGATCTTCAGGATGCTGGTGGAGCAGCACCATTTGTAAGTACAAGAACAACTCTGAGGTTCTCCCCTGTGAGACGTGATCCAGGCCAAGTGAACAGGGAGAGACAATCATTGAGAGTGATGGTGGGGCTGCCTCTCCCACCTCCCTGCCCCCAGTGCTGCAGTAACACTGGGGTAGCTCCAGGCAGGAGCAGGGAGGTGAGTCCCATGGAGCCAGGCTGACAGGGACACCATGCTCCCTGACCAGGAGAAGGGTTCAGTTTGCAGCATGACTGTTACAGAATGGATTTTGGAGCATGTTCTTCCCAAGGGGGGAGGAAGGAGGAGTACAAACTTGATGGAGTATTGTACAAGATAAAATGAGTTTCAGGGTGCACATAAATATTACTCTTTTATCTGTAAGTGCTAGGGAATGAAGCAAAAATGTTCCTGTGTTCCCTTTCTGCTACTGCCAGCGACTTTGTTCAGGCAGTGTCAGAGCATTTATGGGTGGAGAAATTTTGCTTGCTAAGGAAAACCAGGGAGGTTTTCCAGGCCCCTGGGCTGGAGTTTGTTCTTGCTCTTTGTAAGGATAATCCTCAGATGTCATGTAGACCTTTTTGCTACAGTTAGCCATATAAAAAACAGCAATAAAACTAGAAACCTGACCCCATGATCTAAAATGTCAATAGATTTTCACTGTTTTGTTTTGGTTTTTTTCCCCCTAACACATCAGAGAAACACTGCACTGCTTTTGTGACAACTTACCTTATTATCCACTCTCACTCCCCAGATCCTACCCCCTTCTCTTCCAGTTCCACTCTGTCCTTTGCTTACTATCTTCTTGCATGTAACCTCTTGATCTTGGATCTGTTTTTCCAGACTGAGCAGATGTAAAGCTGGTACACAATCATTATTTCTGAGTTCATCCAAACACTGCATTGATCCTAATGCACCCCCACCCCCACACCTCGTACCACCACTCCAACCCCAGCATCTGGCACCACCTCTTGTGGTGGCGTTTCAAAACAGAAGGGCTTTTTTTATGTCTGCCTCGAATCAGAGGACAATACAGAGTGCTTCAACCAACCCCAACCAGAGGAGGTTGTTCCCTGGCTGCTGGCTCCCACTGTAGCACCCATGCACATGGGCCCACACGTGCTGGCAGCTCCTCTCCTCAGGGCTTAAAATTACTCCTTTAATTTCTGTTCACTTTGCAAAAAACTGACTCCCCTCCCTGCATCACCCCTGCTGTGGAAGGTGCAATCTTGCAAATAGGATGCGCTGCCCTCACCCCTCTCTCCCAGGTGTCAAGAGTGATCATTTCTCACAGTGCTGAAATACCCCGTGGGGGTATGGGGAAGATTTTGGGGCTGATAGGGGGCAGACACTGAAGCAGCTGTAGCAAATGACAGATTTTCACATACGCCTGCTGAAGCACTGTTAATGCTTCACACATGGAGTTTGACACAGTAATGGAAAAATCAATGCCAGGATCACAGTTTCACCACACATGCAATAGCTTGTTGTGTGCATCAGTAATTACACTTCTTGTCTTCTAACCCAAGGCTCACAATGTTTTTCTGGCAGCTTTTTGTCATTTTATATTAGTGATCTGCAAAAGCTGAGCCTTGAATAAAAAAGGATTTTCCTTTTTTTTTTTTTTAAATTAATAAAATACAGTGCTCAATCCAATGTAGTACATATGCCATAATCTGAGCTGTACAAGAAAAATTTACCAGTTACAGTGGGTGAAATTCTCTAGCTGGATGTTCAAGTTGACTGGTTCCTGTGGCTTCCTCTAGACCAAAATCCACTAATCTTGGAACAAGGTCCATGCAGAAAGATGCCCAGGCGCCATCACTTGTGATTTCTAACATCACATCCCTCCTCAGGAGCAGGAGGCACCAGCCCAGCTCTGGGCTATCAGCCCTGACATGCCAGCAGTACTGCCAAGGGGCTGTGTATCTCAGAGAAGCCAAAATGAGTGCAGGGGTTTGGCCAAATGGGCCTCTGAAAAAGAGAAATGGCTTCACCTCCAACCTATTAGCTCAATAACTGAAGATGAGTTTTGCAAATAGTTAGAACACACCATGCTATACCTGATAAAAGCAATGAAGTCTTGGCTAATGCATCATTTAAGGCTCTTAAATTTTTGCTGAATCTGCCAGGCTGGGTTTTTTTGTTGTTTGTTCTTAACAGCCTGAACAGACTGGATTTGCTTCAGTGAAATAAAGAACTATCTCTGGCTAGAATAATGTTTAAACATTTTCTCAAGCTGAAAAAGGGCATTAAGTGAGGTCTTTTTAGTACATACCAGTCCACGTAATCATTGCACAAATACCCTCACAAGAGAAAATATAGTGGAAAATAAATATTTAAAATATAACTGCTCAGACATTCAGCAAAATGTATGCATTTATGCTTTGATATCACACAATCTACAACTGTTATATCTGAAATGACTTAAACCATCACTTACCAAAGCGTTAGTAGTAAAACCACACACAGAACTGTGACTTGGCCTTTGTAACCTCATGTTGAAGAATTAGACCTGCTCAGTCCCACAGTGTGAGCTGCCCCAGAGCTTGGTCTGAAGGCACTCTGTCCTTCTGTCTCAGCATGGAGTCTGCAGCTATTTATACCTGAGGGTTTCCAATAGCACCTCATATTTTCCTAGAGTGAGGGGAAGAGCAAAGCACTCCTGCTCCTCAGAGGAAGCCAGGTACTTCCAAGCAAAGCTTTCCAAAATGAAGTGTGCTGAGGGAAGGGAAGGCAGAGGCCATGCAGCAAGCTTATCAAGACAACAGGAAGGTGGAAAGGATTTTGCTTGTTTGAAACTGAATCCTTATGGGAGATGCTCAGATTTGGCACGGCCGAGATCAATGACTCCCTACAACCGAGCACTTGTGTAGACAATATCAAGCATAACACAGGAGAAAACCCCTCTTGGAAGGTATCTCTAAGAGAGAGTTTAAGTGTTTTAACTCATTTAGAACAGCACAGTAAAACTAGCTTTTAAAAATTAAAAAAAAAACCAAACAAAAAAAAAAAAAAACCAACAAAGTGGGTCAAACCTGTAAAAGTGATAAGAAGGTTTCAAAATGAAAGAGGAATGCCTCTAGCACTGACAGGAAGATAAGCTGAAGAATGAAGTTATGCTGTTTCTGTGGGCTGAAACTTCTGTCCCAGAGGAGGAGAAGGAAAGTGTAATTGCCTTAACCACCCAGTGTGATGCCAGGGGAGGTGCCCGTGGTCCCCAGCTGATGCACACTGTCAATGTACAGTGTATGAGGATCCCACACATTTTCCTTCTCAAGTTCCTTATTCACCTTGTTAGGAAAAGGAGGTCCTGGAGCTGTTCCACCAGCCTAATACCACATGACTGCACTAAGGAATCACTGCACCAAAACTGTTTTTCAGAGCTGTCTGCAGACAAAAAATGCTGGCTCAAAATCTATTTTCGCAGGATATCCACTGGCTGGATTCATGGCTGATCATTCACATTTACCACAGTCTTCTGGAGGGAGGCTGCATAACAACTGCACTGCATGGTAGGGTTAATAACTCAGTATTTCAGCTTTGTAACTTATTGCAGGGAGCATCTTTTTATGTACTAGGAACATCTTTTAATTTACATACTCAGCATCATCAAGGTGTTCAGGTGTGACCATTTTATAAAACGTACATGATTCTAGTACAGGTTTGTGTAAACATCATTTATTTATTTGCTCTACCAGCCTATGTCTGCAAAAAATAACAGAAGGCAGGCAAGGCATATCAGTTCTCTTTAGCTCAAAGATCAGTCACAAGATTATAATTTGGTTCCTGCAAAGTCAGTATAGGTTCTTAGCCTGCATTTTCTGTCTAAAGATATATAGCTTTTGAAGCCTTTTCTAGAGATTTACAATACTGGATTATGCTTGAATTGGACATACAGAATCTGCAAGCTTTGTATAAAACAAAGTTGTTTTAAGAAACACAGCGGTTAATGTTGAGGTTTCTTTCCCAGGAAAACCAAAATGTACAGCTTTCTGTGTGTTGTGTCCAAATCACAGCCAAAGCCTCACACCAAACACTACAAGACTAGAGCAAATATGATGATGAAAGAATATTTACACATGGATCAATACAGGATATCAGAGTGATCAATTCACATACCCAATTCTGAAGCAAGATTCCCGTGCAACTAGTCAGTTTTGTTGCAATCTTGTGTACCATCTAAAGAAGTCTCTACCTGTGCTGCCAGCCAGCTGCAATAGGCTGTTATGCAACACAACACATGTCCCATTTAGGCCCTAAAACTGGTTCTGTTCAGCTCTCAAGATTGCATTTCTCTTGTGATCAGTAATTTCCTACTTAAGGCTTCTGGTAAGGTCCTGTGCCCGTACCTTCAAGGCCCTGCTGTCATTGTGGTTTTCTGCTCTTGGGGACCTGAGCTACAGTTCCCTCCTTTGCTTTAGCAGACTTCAAGTCATGGCCTCCTGATAAAATTACTAATGTTTTATTAGCACAATCTAGCCAGGCATACATCACTGCTTTAGGGTCACTGGCTGGCTCAATGTACAGAAATAATAGGATGTGTGTAAAGATAAGGAGTGTGATATAAATAGATACAATGCTTTCCTAATGACCTGCTAATAATGTCTGTTGGTTATGGCAATATTACTGCTGTGTTATCAAGCTGCTTTACAACATACACAAAATTTTAACCAGACATAGGGGTTGATACAGTCTAAAGAGTTCTTTGAAATCAAAGGGTGAATAACTGAGTGAGCTCAGCTGTAAACCCTCTCAGAAACCACACATTTTATGGTAGCAAATGACTCCTGTTTGCATTGGAATGACAAGCTTTCTGGAGCAGCACAAAAAACTAAATGTAGAGAAAATAGTATTAATGTTCCACAATCTGTTTTTCTCATTTCTCTTATATGTGCCTCATATCTCTGTGGCTTTGAGCATGTTTTTTCCCAATGCCTGACCAAAGCTTAACAATGGGATATTGCTTGATTCCCACTGGCTGCTCAAATGTCAATTATAACAAACTAGAGGTAGAAACATGGTAAGGAGGTTTTTTTGCAGTGAGGATTCTAGATTATTGTGCCTTTGTTTCACAAGGCTTTGTCATCTTTCACCACAGTGTCCAGTAATCAGTCTTACTCATCTTTTGGTATTTCCATCAGCACTCTGTTCAGTTTTTAATCAGCTTTTAAACACTTAATTGTATCCATTCTAAACTTGTCTTTTGTACTGAGAAGAAAAGAATATTTAGGGTGAAATGCATACGTGGGTAATTCTGCAGAGCCCTACAGAATATGCTTCTAGTTCTGGCTGCTGCTTTATCCTTCCATGCCAGTCCCAAACAGCCTCCCTGTGACTAATGTTGCCATGGTCTGATTTACACACACATTTCATATCTGCAGCTCATTATCATATTCAACTTCTGGGTGGCTCAGCTTCTCTGAAAAATGGGACCTAATAACATTCTACACAGAAAAGGATTTAAGTGCCTATTAACCTGTATCAATTTACTATGACATTTATAAAGATGTGAATAATGTGCATAGTCATGCACATGTTACTAATGCAGACTGAATTATTCATTGCAAATCTGGGCAATATTTTTATCAAATACTTATTATGGATAAATGTTTTCCTTATTCAGTATCTCAATATATGTTTGAATAATACTCTGCAAATATTTCACACAAAAGTTGCACCGAATTATTGGCACTTTCCTTCACTGAATACTTATTTCCAAGTCAATTTCTGTAAGACACACTATTGTTATTTATTCATTGAGCTTGGCTCTGCCTAGGCTGACAGACATAGGGTCAACCTCAAAATACTTGTAATCTTAGCTTCAGACATTCAAGCTCTTGCACACAAGTGGATTTCTATGCTATCACAATATTTCTGAGATCAAAATGGAAGTAAAAGAAACATAGGAAACCAAGGAAGAAAAATCAGTCAGAAGTTATAAATATGAAATTACTGACTATATATTTGTTGATATGTCCTTATTCCATTGACTGTCATTCTTCATGTTGGTTTTGATCTTTCTCCGCCCTTCTTTTAATGCCTGACTACATTCAGCCTCTCTTTATTTTCTTGTCTATCTGTTCAAGATTGACTAATTTATATTTGCTCACAATTAGTTCCCAATCTCTGATCAAATGCTGTGCTTACAAGACTGCAAATGCCCCAACTCTACAAATAATTTTCCAGCCACGCAAATATTCTGCAAGAACCAACCCCAAGCCATGCAGATGGTGCTTTTGTCTTCTTACCTTTAGTTTTCAAATATCAACACACAGTGACCCTGAACAAATTTCACCTTCATCACTGATGGCCAAAACAGGACAGCCCTGGCATTTTGTGATGCAAAATCTTATGGATAGACAAGATTCAGAGAAAGTATTTCCTCTTCTAAATTATAGGCTATATGTGCATACTGGGAAGTAAAATGTGGCCAGTGATTCCCAGCTCCTGGAGGCTTGGGCTGGCAAATGCCCACAGTGATCAGGAGCCACACGTGCCTCTCAGAACACATCCTTGAGGAATCGAGCTGGTGTGTTGTGAGACCTCTGCAACACATCCCAAAGCATGGGATGGCAGCAGTGCTGGGAGAAACCTTCCAGAAACATGCATGCTCCTGTTATCCTCTTGCAGCAGGACAAGCTCCCTTCTGCTAGACTGCTATATAAGAAAGAGATTTTATCTGATAATTGGCATTATCATTCCCTCACAGTGACAAGGCTTTGGCATAGCATTTACCAGTGGCCACTACATAGCAGCACTTAGCTTTCCACTTGTTTGCTGATAACTGAAGCAAAGGAAATAAACATGTGCACACATTGCTTACAAAATAATGCAGAGCATTATATGCTAAATATGTCTCCCTTGTCCTCAAAATGAAAAAATAGAAAGCAAAACCATAAAATAGAGGATCTGTCTACTCTGCCCTCTACTTAAAGACTCTATGGCTTGGTCTCTGATCAGATACAAAGTCAGACATTTATGTTTTTGTTGGTTTTGTACATAGAAAAATCAAGTTTGTTACCATTTTTAAAAGGAAAATTTTTCATTCATTGAGAAGGAAAATATCTGAGTCCCAAGTGATGCTATTGCAGACAATGAATTAGGATATGATACTGTGGTCTGGTGACAGCCAAGGTAAATGGTGCTTATCCACTTCTATTTTTTGCAATTTTTCATTTATCTAGTTCATACATTTTAGGATAATATCCATAAGAATTTTACTCACATTTTTATTTACTGCCACTCTTCTGCTGTTGCCTTACTTCTGAAGACTGCAGCAGTTACCATCATGCAGTAGGAACATGGCTTCTAGATCAGAAACAAATTTGCTAAACTCTGGCTTTATTATTTTAATTCCTATCTTGATAATGAAACACCAAATGAGAACAGATTTCAACCTAAGAGATGAGATGTCAGAATAATTTTATACCTTGTCACTAGGTAATGATTCTAATGGTATGTCTTACTTAGCTGCCTTTGTTAATGACTTTATGGTGAGAGCATGTTTCAGCAATTGTGATTGTGTGGAATACTCTATGTTCTGGGGCAAAAGATTAACTTAATGAGGAGAAAGCCAATTTCCTGAAGAAGTGCCTTTCATAATTCCTGCTTTTAAAAGAAGAACTGAAACATGGACCATTTGTCATTACAAGGTATAAAAAACACTTCGATGTTTGGTGCATTTATAGCACTCCTGAAGAGGGAAAAGAGATTAATAGATTTTTTCCCACCTAGTAAAATAGGTGGAAAAAATATGCAAAATGCGTCCGTTTTCTGAAAAGAGAAACATTCACTACCATGAGATTGTGTTCAAGGAGCAGGTTACCACTTAGTGTCCCACATACAAGTTTCACAGAGGTTTGTTAGACCCTTTGAAAACGTGTCCCACAGACACCAAAACTGATAGAGCTTTGACAAATGCTTCTGAATTTCAAATACAAGACACTTTATTTTGTTATGGGCAAGCATCTTTAACTTCAATAATCAAGAAGTAATAGCAACAACAGGATTTCAGCCAGTCAAAACTACAGTTCTACAGTCTTTAGCAGAAGTAGAGCAGATGCAGAAAGGAACAACTATGAGCATTAGGTCATCTTGTCTACTATGCCAAAGGCTATTTCTCTACAGCCTTGGAAAGCAAACCTGGTTATCAGGCTTGCCAAAAAAAAAAAAAAAAAACAACAAAAACAACCTGTCAAGAGCCTTTGATACCTGATGTGCAAATACAAGAAATGAGCACAAACCTAATATTTACTTTGTCTGCATCAGTTTGAGAGTTTAAGCAGAAAGGCTACAATGTTCTTGAATATTCAACCCCAGGAAAAAGCTGTGCTGTCTTAGCTGTGTCTTGGCACTTGACAGTTTATGCCATCTTGGATTTTTCCAATAAGCTTAAGCACTCTAGTGGAAAAAATTTTATAAAGAAGGTTTAATGGATATTTTTCCTATTTACTAAATGTAAGATGCACTATTTACCAGCCTACATCTGCAAGTTATGACAGGCTTACCATAATAAAAAAAGGCTGAGTTTAGGTAACAGAGATTTAGCACATTAAAAGATTATAGGTTTAGACAGTATCAAGCTCTCTCACTGTTCCACAGTAAAAACCTCCTGCCGCTGAGCTCTCAAGGTAAAAACCCTTTTCCAGTGCAACCATTCTACTTCTTGTAAAGGTGCCTCAGAATACACACTTAGATAAAGAAAGTAGATTCTGTTCAAAACTACACCATGTTAATAGTCCACTGTAACATAAGAAAGATGAAAGAAGCCATCAGACAGGCCTCCCGAAATAGAAGATCTCCTCATGCTCGCAGAGATACATTGAAATTTTCATAGCAGCAATTAGCTTGATGAATATTTACCTAAGCAAAATGCTCATCCTATGCAATTCATCTTTGTTAATGCCAGCCACCTAGCAAGATGGACCAAAAGCAATGCCTTTAGGCTGACAGTGAAAAAACCCCACTATGCTTTGAGGTCACAGGACTAGCCTGGTGATTGCCACTCTCCCTAGCCCCTGGCTAGCACACGTGGCACTCTGGAAGTCCAGGTGACAACCAAGGCCATAACTGCTCCTCTGCTCTGCTGGTGTGACAGCCATGGAAAGAAAACAGGACATCTACTGGAAGCCGCCTTGTATTGAATATAAACCTGCCACTCACCTGATGTAATAACAATTACACCAAATTCAAGAACCAGGAGATGTATAAAATATTCATTATTTGTTCCTTGTTAGCTAGTAGACCTTTCTGGACCCTTCTGGTTAGATTAGCTTAGCTTTCAGGACAGGCAAACTGACAGCCACTTTGGGATCTATTTAAAACATAGTGGTGCAAAACTTGTGGTGGGATAAATTCACACAACTCTGCTGATTTCAGTGGAGCTGTTGCAATTTGTATCAACTGAGTTTCTAGATCATTAAAATTTGTGACTTGCTTCTAACATACAGGCAAGTGGAACCATTGTACTTTCTGTATTTTAATGGGAAATAAATCTCATAGATGATATGGTCTTATAAACCCATAGTAAATGTCCAAAACACATTGACCTTCTTGTATGTCTGGTCCTTCCTTTTGCACATCTTCTGCTTCTGCCCTTCCTGAGTGCAGAAATGGGAGTTTTCTGCTAGCCCACAGGGAGCTCTCAGCCAGGCCCTGCCCTGGGGAAGCCAGAAGGTTCTGCTCTCCAGAGTTCTCCTTTGCCATATGAAGGTCAATCCCTATGATAAGTGATTAAAATATAATTTTAACAAAATGGTGCAGATTAAGCACAAACTGAAAGCTATCTGAAAATAATATACTCATCAAGCCTGCAGTACCATTGCTTGGCCAACAGATACCACAGAGCAACAGCAATGCTGTCCTGATAGGTTTCTTCATTATTGATCAAATACAAATTTTATTTTTTATCTGAACCACATTTTTCATCCCAGCCTACCCAGGCTGTGATGAAACCCAGCTATACCAGGAGGATCCCAGTATTATTCCTGCAATGATGTTGCTATCTGGCTCCTTGTCCACTGGCCTCAGCTCCTGGCTAGAGCTGGGCAGGAGGACGGAGGGGATGCTGTGAAGGAGCTATACTTAGCTCAAGGATGATTCTTCAGGAACGGATGCCATTTGGCACAAATTAAGAGCATCTTTCAGGGGGATTTCCCCTCAACTAGGGACAGAATGTGGTAGAAACCTTGGATCTACAGACAGCTGTCTGTCAGCCACTATTCCCAGAGTGGCAAACTTGGCATAAATAAGAATCACACTTCCTAGCGGAGAGTGGTTCAGTTCTCTCCCAGGAACCAGCACGCTGCTAAAGGGCCAAAGCTCACCAGGCAAAAGAAAATGTGACACACCTGCTGCACATGCCTTACATTGGGCTTTAAGCACAGCCAGACCTCTAATGGAAGGTTCTGGCCAAATCCCCTTGACTCAAATGGCAGGCTGTCCATCTGTGGTAACTAAATAATTTAGAGTTGCTGCAGTGTGGAGATACCGTCCTGGTCTTATTAACAGATGACAGCAATCTCAGGCAAGTCTTCTTTCCCCTTAGTTAGGCTCCCATTAATCAAGCCTTCCACAATTAGTCACTACTTTTCCCACCAACATGGCCTTGACACTTAAAAATCCAGTAAGTATTATGAACAGCAAATACAATGTTAGCTGACCAAACAGTGTCAGCCTCCAACTCATCACATCCTCTTAATTTCAAGAAAAACAGTCATGTCCTCAAAGCCTACATGCTTTACTGAATTTCTGGGAAAAAAAAAAGTCCTCTTTCAGAAAGAATGTCGAGTGCTATCCCCACTGGGCAGGAGTTACTCAAGCACATATGCCCAGACTCACTGCCAGTGCTCACGTGAGTGACTGCCTGCCAAGAGCTACACAAAGTTCACATCTGACATTCAGAAGCTTCCCTAGGATGTCCTCTGCCTGACAGATCACTGCTCTTTAGCCCTCAATATTATTATCATTAGAAAAGGAGTGCAGCAAAACCTCTGAATTTGTGATTTTCCTTAAATAACAGGAGATTGAACAAAGACTAATTTTTAGACTAGAGAGTCACTGCTTCATAACTGACAGCCTGGAAATCCTCTAAATGCAGGGTGGAAGAACTTGTAATGCCTGGGTTACAAAAAAACCCGGTGAGTTTAAGATGGCATGATGAATGCACACAATAAATGGCAGCAAATAAAACAGCTGCAACATAATCTAACATAATATAACATAATGTATTTTACACATTGCTTTTCAGGGGACCTATTTATTCAATAGGTAATTTATATTGCATGCTCTTTGATACCCTGGATAGAGACTGCTTAAAGGAAGGCACAATGTACTAACAAATGCTATTGTAAAGATAGAAAATTGTGAAAGACATACGAGATGAGAATACTTCTGTGTCACACTCTGCAGATATTTTTTTTTTATCATAATGAAAAAAATTAGCAGTCCTTTTGTTCTTTACCTATTTTAGTAGCCAAACTGCTGAGCCTCCCCCCCTCCTCCCCAGCCCTTTTCTAAGAAGTCAACATTAAAAGAAAATCCAAAGCAAAGTAACACTTGAGAAACAGGCAGAGGGGACACTGTTCCACACTACTGAAAATTATCTGTCCAAGGAGAGCCTGATTAGTACTTTGCAGTCAGGTCATCCACCTTGGGGGATTACTTGGTTTCAGTCTCTTGCTTCCCAAGGAGTTAAACACTTTCCATATTAGCTATAATGAGTACATGATGTAAATGTTCCTTGGATTGCATGACACAAGTAGCCCAGGCACACTCCTGTTTAACCTACCAGAATACTCCTTTTGCCTCTTCCCCTTCCAGTCCCATGATTCCTGAATTTCTTCCTGCACCATGACACAGTTTAACAAGCACAGGGATCACCCTCATCCATCCTCGCCTGCACTACCTTCCTCCAATCAATCTTCTGGAGACTAAGCTTTAAACCTACAAACTGTAAGCCTGAAGAGATGATTTAGCACAGGTCCAGTTCCTCAACGTGCATGCTGGCACATGACACAACACAGCCAGCACAATGTCACCTCCTCCACCAATGTGTTAAAAGGACATCCCAGCTGCACTGTGAGATGGGTTTGACCCTAACAGTGCAGCTCTGGGCAGCTCAGAGGAGATCCTGCAGCAGATCCTGCAGGTGCCAGTGCCTGGGTGAGCAGAGTTTGTTGGCACCAAGCAGCACAGCTGGGTCGCTTCCAGACCTTGCCAAATGCTGCCTGCCAAGTAACCAGAGGGGCTTGAGTTTGGGTGATGCATGTTTTGTTATTACAAATTTGCATCACTGCATCAGTCTTGCTTGCTGCTGGTTTTAGACAAGCTCCCCTCTTGGATTTGGCCATCAATATTAGTTCTATTTACACCATTCAAGGCAAAACTCAGTAGGAGATGTGTAAGATTAAAAACAGAGCAGCAGCATAAAACCAAAAATATAGTGCTGTAGGTCTGTTTTTTTCCCCAGAGGCTTTTATATCCACAGTTTCAGTTGAAGCAAACATGCATCCGATACCCATAAAATACCAGGTAAGGAACAATTTTTTCATTCCAGACATTAGATCTGAAAGTCCAAGATGAAACATTCAAAGGGGATGGAACTTTGACACAGCTGATCCTACAACATGAACACACGGTATTTTGTAGAGTTCAAAGCTGTATCAAATCTGTTTCCAGACTAAGAATAAAAGAAACTTCTGAGACATCCATGAAGTTATATGGGAAACGTGTGCTTCAGAAAAACATATACTTGGCTTGTTGTTCTCCATTTCTTCAGTGCAAGTAATTTTGTACCTGGATCAAGGGAACAGTAAATATGTGTGCCAGCCAAACTCCATGTTCAGAACATGGCACCACTCTTGTTTTTTCCCAACTCACTACATGAACAGAAAAAAAGATGTGGCTACCACATGTCTCTAGAAGAAAAATGCACCTTTTTTGGTCCATTTATTGTGAGGTATCAGCCCAGATTTTACTTCAATACTCATTGAAAGAAATCACAGATATGTAGAAAATCCCATCACTCTCATTCTTATTCTGTTCTTAGACTGAAACTTTTACTTTTTCATGGCTCTACACATCCAGTTCAGCTGATAGGAAGTTAGAATACAATCTGAAAGAAATGATTTTACAGTCTAGTTTGCAATTGCTAAAGCATGCCTTTAACTGGCAACAAAAGATTATGTTCGAGCCAGGAAAGTAAGAAAAAACTTTTGCCTTCACCTCTTCCATAGGTATAAAGCCAACATATATAGATATTCAGCTTTCATCTACCCACTTGCAACTATGCTATAGCCATCTTCACATACAAGTGAACACTATTAAGATTTGGAATTTGTCCCTGCAAAAAACATACCTGGCTTTATAACCCCCATAAAATGATGGATTCAGTTTTATCAAGTGCTGCCGTGCTTAATTAGGACTTCATCAATAATAGGTTTCTCATTCCTGGCTTGACTTTTTCACTTGTTTCACTACTGTATCTTAGACTCAGTGGGAAAATGTGGAAACAGAAGAAGAAGTGTTAGGGGATGAATGCAAGTTTCCAAATTGCTTAAAAGATTATATATAAAAATAAGCTTTAGGATCACTAGCTTTTATTTTCCTATGGCAACCTTCTACCCATCACAGGCATATAATGAATGTCTGAGCATTAAGAATTTATGTGTGCTGCTTTAGATGAGCATAATTCTCAACTATTATTAATGAGGAACTATAAAACACACTTCAAGATTTATGCCTAAATTACACGAAGTTTCCAGAAACCATAAATAGTCTGTGGGTATCTACAGAGAATTATGTAACACACTTTTGTAACAGTCACCAAGGCAGTGGAACTCATCCCATATGAGAAGATCTTAGCAGGCAAACTTTCTATAGAGTATTCCTTAGCCCTGCTCCAATTTCTGAAATATTTATATGCCTCCAGTCTAACCAGGACATGAAGAAAAATAAATTAATTTTTTTTTTTTTTCCCCCAAAACCAGCATCATTATTTCCAACATGGCTCAACCCTAAATTTCCATCTCCTCTCAGATACAGATCCTATATTTCATTCTGTGGTAATTAATTTGCTGATTAAGAATTAATATAGCTGTACAATAAAGGGGAAAGCTGTACAGTAAACGGGGTTATAGTTTTACATCTACATTTGTTAAATTCCCTTTATAGCTACAGTGGAGTAATTCACTAATTTTTGCTTCTGGAAATTTCACTCCCAGTTTTTGAATCATAAATTATGGCTTCAGTCTCAGCTCAGTCACATCAATATTGACAGTGATATTTGTGGTAACAGAACTCTGCAAAATTCCATTTTCTCTGGCTGGCAATAAGTAGTAGGATGGAGTTTTTGGACCAGCATGGTATTGAACTGTCACACATTGCTTAGTGGAAACTGAAGAGGAAACCATCACACCCAGTTCTCAGTATCTCTAAATCAGGGGCTACTCCACTAAATATCTGGGGCTGTGCAGCAAACACCTCCAGTCTGAGGATCAGTGTGGGTAAGGGAACTGAATCAGAAGCTTTTGTCTGGTGTGTGTGTGTGAGTGTTACCTGCACTGCACAGAATGTGACTGCACACAAGGATTTGGGAAGCGCTGACAAAAATGGCAACTTGTGGATGCACTGAGCAGATGGAGTTTTACTGTAGTTTACATAGCCATGAAGATGCTACTCAGGAGCAGCCAAGTACTGGTGCTCATGCTGTCAGGACTGCAAAGCTTAGCCCTTTGGAAGGGATAACCTAGAAATCAGATGCAATTGGTTAAAGAAGTCTACTGCGATTCTTATGCAGTATACAGCTTTGTGAATAACATTAAGACTCAGAAAATTTAAGGAACTTGGGGATTATTTCCCTTGGTTTTGCCTTGCTTTTCTTCTGCATTCCAAATCCATCACCCTTGCAAAGGTTATTAAAATATTTTTCTTTGTCAAAAAAAAAAAAAAAAAAAAAAAAAAATGTTCTTTTTCATCCGATAAAACCCAATAGATCCCTCTGCTCCTGCTCCAATGGCAGGTGATTAAAACACATCTATAAATTCATCAGCAGAAATGGCAATACGGGGAGCATGAAGAAGACATTTCTAAAAGCCAGCACACAGTCTCTCTGCACAGCAGCACTCAAGAGAAACGTCGACGTGCCTGAGCTAGGTCAGCATCAGTACAAGCAGCTAATGCTGCCAGATTAGTTATTTCTCAAGTCATAATATGTCACCACAGATGTATATGAAATTCCTTCCAATTTTCAGGAACAGGAAACAAAAACTTCTAAGTGCTCAATGGGAATAGCAGCATCTTCAAACTGACAGACAAATTAAGATCAAAAGTGAAGCAGGTGCTATAGACTGCAAGCAAGAAACATGTCTTTCAAAAAGTAATGCTACATGGAAAATTCAAAAGCAATTGTTAATTTGTGTGTGTGTGTGGCAAAACAAGAAGTTTTTAATGACAGTGCCTATTTTTTCCTTCAGTCAAAGGCATTTTTCACTGCAAAAACTAAACCTAATGAAAAAAAGAAGTTTACACTGCTGTAGTCTCTGGCTGGTAAGTACTGTAGGAGCATGTAGGTAGTATAAATGAAAGTCCAAGAAGCAAGTGAGAGCTTAAAAATGTTCATGTATCTTGTTTGAGCTGGAAGGAGCTTACAAGATGAGTCAGCAGAGGCAATTAGAGTAGCAGAGCAAGGGGAAATGAAAAGGAATCAAGAAACAGCAACATTCCTACTGGAAAATTATTTCAGGAAGTGACCAGAGGTCAGCAGGTTTGCACTAAACCACTGGACAGGTACTTGAGAAAAGTTGTTGGGATACTGCATGTGCTTTCTTAATGTTTCCTATGCAAGAACTGCTGGAACCTGGGATAGGGTTCACAGTGTTTTATGGGTTTCATTAGTCATTCCAATGAGCTCTGCTGTTGTGCAAGACATCTAGAGCAGAAGTAGCCAGGCCACACACGAAGGAGGACACAGCTTCACCTGTTAATCACTCACACTGAATGCAGCTGTTAACACCTTGACTGCATTAACACAGTAATGCTCCTGCAGACCCAAGCAGCTAGAGACTCCAAGTAACCAGATCAGTACTGGAAAAGGACCCAACTTCCAGATGCTGGCAATTCAGCCACAGACAAAAAATAACTAACCAAGTGTTCTCTAGGAAGCATGCTTTGGGGACAGTTCTATTTTCAAAACTTGGGCCCTATACACTTTATTACTGCCATATAAAGGAAGCTCTTTGTTGTGTATATAATGCAGCAGTGTCATTATAATACACACTGCACAAGGACTAAGTACCACAAATGGTTCCTGCAGTAGGAGTACAGACAGACTAAGGTGAAGGGAAACAAGCATCCAGCTGGGTTGGCTTCGTTTTCTAAAGAGTATATGGGACACGAGTTGAGCACATTCTTTCTGAAGACTGGAGACCAGAATACATCATGGCAAACATGGTCTGACAGAGGAGAGTGAAAGCTCCCAACTGCAAAGACATTTCAATGTTCATTTCTGGCTATGAAGAGTTCAGCTTGTCCAAAAAAATCCCTTTTTTCCAGATGGGAAAGACAGACTGATCTCTAGCCAAATTTTAGTAATTTTCTCCACTTAACAGATTTGGCAGTTTGAGCAGCTTGAATATACTCACTTCACTAAACAAATCAATGTATTCTCAGTGAAAAAGCTGCTCAGCAAAACATCCATAAGCCATTTTTCAGCTCCTTTACATTTATCTCGCATACCAATTCCTAGAGAATTGAAACATTAGTTTTCTGTTCTTAAGGCTAGTTTTGATAGCAGCCAAATTCAGCTTCTCTCTCCTCTTCCTGAAAGTGTTCTACTTATTTTGAGATCTTAATTATGTCTTACTATATCAGCATCCCCCTGCTTACTGGTGCATTCTGCCTTTCTGTTATATACATCTCCAGCTGAGATGAATTAAATCAAGGAGGAACTGGTGCATGCATGGATGGCAGGTTGTCTACAATTCAGTAATTTTTATATTAATGTAATCACAAACACTACATGAAAATTTTAATGAAAACCAGTGGATAACAGTTGCAGGATATGACCCACATGCCTGTCTCAGTGTCTGCAGCCTGCTAGGAATTGCATTTCCACAGAGTGGAGATACCTGCAGTTGTTTAAATGATGCCCATAAGGGCTGTTGCTCTGGAATGGATTCTCTGCATTTGTTCCTTTAATGAAAGCTGCCTGTGACTCAGTCATGATGACTTGATTCATGCATTTTAATTCACTCCCACCCAAGTCACACTTTGTCACAGTGGTTGTTTCACAACTGCTATGGCCACAGGCAAAATAACAGCAGTATGCTTGGTTTCCAGCATCACCTCTCCCGATGCCACCAGCTTTCCCTGTAGGGCAGCAGGCTCCACAGCTTCACTGTCAGCTCTCTCACCATCTTATCTCTGAGGTTCTGGAAACCACTTTAATGTGAAAAGGGTTGATAAGAGTGCTCTACTGTAATAAAAAAGTGCCGTTTTCTCAAGGACTGATACATGTGGCAATACCACAGGGCACATTCTTTACTCCCATGCCATCTTAGGTGGAGATTTCTCTTGGAAGCTGCCTCTGAGCTTCTTCCTGTAAACTGCAAGAGGAGCCATATACCCACGGCAACTGATTCAGAAATTACTTTAAATCACATCATTTCTGCAGTTTGTTTGTAACCAAGAAAACTGTCTAGCTCCCAGTCTTGCTCTATTTCTCAGTTTTACGGTTTTGAATATTAAATGAGCTGAAGGCATCTCCATGACAAGGAAACACAACTCTGTGGATCAGGAAAAAACATGTGAGCCAGGCCCTGCACTTCCTGCATGGAGATGGGAATTCTGAGCAAAGTACCTGGGTGGCCCTCGGCTCCTGCAGCATTTTCCAGTAAAGGTACAGCAAGCTACATATATACATACATACATTTACAGAAAAACTACATTACAACAATAATTTTCTTTTCAGTTATCTAGAAAAACCAGGATAATATAACTTAAATAAACCAGTCAAGGAAGTATCTCCTTAAATTATATTGTATATAAATTTAAACTAGCAACTCATTTTGGTAATTTTCTACTCATGCTTCATCCTTTAATCACTTTGCCAGACAGAGAGCTTCATTTTTTAATACAGTATCCATTTATATGAGTTCATTATTTTGTTCACACCTTCACTTCTACATTTTCTTGGCATAGACTTATGTCTCCTTGCAATTCCCTTTTTTTAATATTTTCTGTTACTTTTCTACATTTAAAAAATTGAACCTTGTCTCACCTGAGCATTGCAAGAGAAGCCAGTTGCTACTAAAAGTTTTCTGAATTCCTCAGAGTTTAAGCTTCAGAGCTGGGGAAGACTTGAAGAATTTTACTGACATTATTTACCTGCTTTTCCATATTGTGACTATGGAGAGGTAGAGGTGTTCAAAGCCCTTGGCAAGAATCTCTCTCTAAAGGGCAAGAGCACATGTCTTAAAAGTAGCCAGCCCTACCTTACTACCACCAATATGCCATAGCAAGTTCAAAGAAGGCTAAATCAGACACAGAATTGACAGATATATGGAGAATTCTTAGAGAATCCAGCTGTAAGAGTAAAGCAAAGTGCACAACTGCAAAACCCATTAGCATCACTGGGGCTTTACAACTTGAGAATGTTAAATAACACCACTAGCTGCAGGCACCTCAATGAAAAGCAGCAGTAAGGAGTGGTAAGAGGCAAGCAGATTTCTTTAAACAAAATTAAATGAACTGCCACTTGCTGTAAATCTCAAAGAAGGCCTCTGTTTCCCCTCTGCATTCTTTATGCAGTAGCCTCTCCTTAAACCACATAAAAGTAGTAGGCCAAGTTCTCTCTGAGAACATCTGATGAAGTTTAGACTTGTCTGAAGGAGTAAGATGATGATGAATTGAGCTCACAGGCTATACAAAATAGGAACTCCAGTCCAGAACCACAACATCCCTCAAACAAATAACCTCTATCTTGGTCTGTTATATTGGATTTATATTGGAAGAAGTCAAATAAAATTTAGCTTGAAGCTTTGAAAGCCCCCTGCCTAAAGGTAAAGTCTCCTTTTATGTTACAGACCAGGAGATTTTTGTCAAACTCTTTCACAAAGGTCACAAGAACAATAATCTCATGCCCTACAGCCAGAAAGCACCTCAAAAGGTATCTCGAGACTTCAAGGACACAGTCCTTGAAAAAGTGATAGGTCATGGTCCAGAAAAAACACCCATGACACATTACTTCAGCAGAAACCCAGACTTCTTCTATACATGGCTTTGGCAGCCAGTGTATCAACTTCATGTCACCATGTGATTAAAAAGGAAAACAGAACTCGGTAATGCTTTGAGCAAACACAGGCATGAGAGTTAAAACTGTGGCAGATGGAAAAGGGACAAAACCAGGGCAGAGAGGACACTCATGACATCTGTTACTGAGAAGATACAAAACAGTGTATGCTTCCTGTAAGAATTACAGTAGAGATGAGCGGTGTCAGCAGGGAGGGCTACTGGAATGGTTGCAAGAGAAACTCAGAAAAGAGGAAAAGTTTGAGAACTGTCATACTGGGGGTCACATAAAAGCTCCAAGGTGAGGCTATAGTGGAAAGTTTACTGCCCGTGCACTAGAGACCCTTAATCTGTAAGGATGTGCAAAGCTTGGTTCTGCCAGATGAAACCTTCCTAGGCTAATCTGGAACAGGAGAATAATTTCCTCTGGCAACTTCTGATTAGACCTCACCAGTTTCTGCAACAAATGCCAGACTTATTTCTTAGACCTTGCCTTCCTTGAAATAGCTGACATATGTCAACATGTATTTTAAATAAAACAAAAAACACACCAAAGCACACAGAAACCCTCCCCTGAACATGTTCATCCCACTTATGAGAGAACAAACAACTTGTGACTGTTGTTACATACTGCCACTGCAATGGTGATTGCAGCATAAGAATTTACACAGTTCAAGAATTTAAAAAAAAACCCAACCAAACCCTAGAAACACTCTCCAGTATTTATGTAACAGCATGATACAGGCTGCCCTGTCTTTTAAACATCTTTGGGTTGTTCTGTAAGAGGAATGACAATTTGAAGATCACAGTTTATATTATAATGGTCCCCAAAGTCTGTCATACTTTACCATTTCCATTTTCTACTGTCAGGAAGGCAGAGCAAAACAGCAGAACTTCCAGATCAGCATCTGGTAAGTTTCCTTCCTCAGTGGTCTTGTGATTTGAGATGCACACAGAACAGAGCACTTTTGAAGCAAGTCTTCAATATTTTAAGAGAGAATTCTTTATTCACAGTATGTGCAATAACTCCTTTCAAACTATATACAAAAATAAACCCCAAAATTCTAATGAAGATACAGAGAGAGGGAAAAAAAAAAAAAAGCAGCACAGCAGTGTTTCAAGAGAATACATAATTCACAAGTTTAAAGTTCAAGCACTTGCTTTCTAGGCCTGGAGCTCTCTTAAAATATTAACAATCAAATCTCTGCGGTAAGTGTATGGGGTGTACTTTATTCTGAACCAGTGTCTTGGGAAAAGGTTACCACTTGGGGCATACATTTTCGTCCCTTGTTTGCCCATCAGACCACGAAGAATCCTGTTGCGGGACAAGATTTTATCATAAAATTCAACCCCACCTCTGGCATAGTCTTTGGAAACAGTAGCTGCCTTCCTGTCAGCCTTGCAGTCTAGATGATAGGTCATAGCATCATAAGAAATATAATAGCACAGCAGTCCACCAGCAGCAGTTACAAGGTTACAGATGCCACGAAGTAACAAGGGGCCAGAGGATAACCCCAGAAGTAGCTTTATGCCTCTGCCACAGAGAGCTGTACCAGCTAAGCAAGTTGGAGCTACAACTGCACTTGATAAAGGGCTGCCGTTCTGTAAATACACAACTTCCCTGGCAATGGCAAACTTCTGAGCTTCAAGTGAAAATGTTAGAGCTTCTTTCAAAGCAACACCTTCGCTGCTCTCCCAGTCTACTTCCTTGCCATTGATCACAACAACATGGTTAACTATTCCTTTTTTATCCTCAGCTGTGCTATCAAAATTAGGTGGGATACCCACCCAAGAGCCTGCAGGCAGCCAGGGGATTCCAGCACTCACAGGGTGAAAGCCAGAAGCTGCAAAGGCTTGAAAGGACTTTGTGGACTTCACACCAACATCTTGTAGGACATCCTGGAAGACACCACAGAGCCTCTCTGAAAGCTCAGCAGGCTGCCCCTCTGACCAGCACTCGTGTAACAGTTTGAATGTCTGCTCAGGAAACACATGATAGGAAAGGTTGGCACCAAACAGTCCCATGCACGACACGGCCAACAAAGTGATCTTGTGCTTCTTCACCCACACAGGTGCCTTCCGCAGAATCTGCACTGCCATAGTGAAATGCTAACCTGTTTGTAACACAAAATCAGGAATTAAAGTGTTCATAAATGGGTCTCATCCTTACAGCGTTTTAAAAATCAAAGCAAAAAATACGAGAAGAAACAGAGCACAATAACCAAAGAAACATTTCCTCTTTTATAATAATGAATCACAAAACACCTTTACAGACGAAGTGACAGTCATTATTACGGGGCCTTAGAACACAAGATGATTGATACAAAGAATTAACTTCTCCCTCTCCTCCAGTAAATCAATTTACCACAATAAAGACAATAATAAAGCCACTATGCTTCCTCCTTCACCCACCAATCAATACACATTCTGTATTTCACCAACATATTTGTGAAGTCCATGCCAGCACAATCCTGCTCTTGTGCTCTACTACAGAAATGGACTAGAGATACTCAGGCCAGAAAGAGCCAATTATTAGATTAATCTACACCAAGCTCCTCTACAATACGGCTCCAAAATTTTTAATCAGTAACTTCAATACTCAATTTAGTAACTTCAGATCAGCTACAACTTCCTAAATGGGATCACTTTTATTTGAAAATTTCAGGAGACAGAATTTTCCTTTAGAATTTGTTCTAATGGATATTCAACCTCACTATTAAAAAAACCCAACAAAACAACCAACAGCAAACCACAAAAAACAAAAAAAACCCCAACCAACCACCAACCCAAAACCCCTATGAGAACAGTATGTTTTTTCTATTTTTTTCATATTTTGCCTTCCAGGCAGTGGTTCTAGCTTACTCAGCAAAAAGACATTTTCAGAAAGCAATATGCTTTCAGGGGCTACTTTTAAAAAATGGTCTCTGAAATAATTTATGTGACAAATAAGATGTACAATCCAGAGCAGAAACTGGAAGAGAAATTGTTTCAGGGCAGACAACTATGCTGTGACTCTTTGAATAAGCAGATAAACTTAAAAACTTTCAAAACAGACAACTCCTTCAGTTCAAGAGTCCTGCTTCCCTCAGGGAGTATCAGTTCCTTTTATGGCCCAAGCTGTATGATGTGCTCTGCCCAGAGAAGCTCCAGTTTCTTACATTACAGAACTCTTCCCTGAAATGATATTATAAAAATATAAAAGTGAATTAGGCACCTACATCCAGCTCACAACAGTGAAAATTAGATGCACTTGCATCTTGCAGTGTCTTTTCTCTCATGACTTTTAACACATGTGCTTCAGAAAATCCTGCTGCAGCTGTTGAAGACATTACTATTTCCAGCTGTCCTTACAGGAAGCCAAGGTGGCAGAAGGAAACTGGGCTTTGATACAATGACCAAAGTCTTAGTGTTGAGTGCCATCAAAGGTGGGTTTCAGCTATGTGGCTGGGCTTTGTATGACAGCTGCTGAAACAGCCATATGCTTTCCTCTTCCACTCACACTGAACAAGAACCACCACAGAGGGGTACAGTGGACAACTGGGGGCTGTAACATCATAAAACAGCACTGCCTGACATGCCAGGATACACCCGTCATGATCAACAGCAAATGAGTATTAACCACAGGGAAACAAAAGGGGATTAAATTAAAGGCAGTGTTTTAATATGTTATCACTACTCCTCCCTGTGAAGCTCTTTCAGACTGTAAATTCACCAGGGGAAGAATAATCTTGTTTAATGTTTATACTGCACTGAATACATGCTGAGTGCTTAATAAAAACAATGATGCATGTAAGTATACAATAATTTCATATGTATTTCTTAGTGTAGTAAGTGGTGGCATTCTTACATGCTGATGAAGACCGGAGGTGGTATTTGTTTGACAAAATTATTTCAGAAAAAACCCCAAAACAAACAAACAAAAAAAACCATGCTGAAGAGCCAAGAGCTTGGATGAAACCCAGTTTAGGGAGAAAACCTCCTTGACAATAGAGCTAAAAACCAGAAAATGGTAATACTAAATCCAAATTACCTCTTTGGAGTTAACAACCTCTCAGCAAATCTAGCAGTCTAGATCCAACTGAAAAGGTCATGCCATTTAGAGTGAGGGGAGGGCAGCACTTGAAAGGGGATGATTGTATGAGGACTATGACTTGATCCACACTTGAAGCTGAGTCAAGGACTTCCTCAGCTTCTCCCACTACTAACTTATGCCCCCTCATTTGGGTTGGCTAACAGATCTTTTCAAATTTAGGAGCACAGCATGGAAAATATGTAGCTCCTCACCTACATCCATGCCACAGTATGGAAGGCCAGACCACATAAATCACTCTGCTCTCCTTTCTTGTGACATCAACTTGCCAAGCACTTGAAATGCTGAATACTCTGGGATGAGGGGAAGCACACCTGGACAGGTAAGGAGTCAGCAGCCCTTGGATGAGCTGCAGGGAAGAGGAGTAGGAAGCACTGTGCTTATCCATGCACTTGTCCTCAACAGCCATAACAGCAGGATATGCCTCAGTGCATTAACACTAACTTTTTTTCCCGTAACAGTCATACAAGTTATAGCAGTTGCCAAGTATTTTACTAATTTTTTTTTTTTTTTTTTTAAATCAAATGTGCAGGCATGGTTCCAAACCTTTGTGGGCAGACCCCTCGCAGCCCAGCCTATGCTCTTGACTGGATTATGCCCAACAGCCCTGCCACACACCTCATGCAAGAAAAGAGCAAGCAGGAAACGCCACAGATACAGATTTTCTCATGATAGTCAATATGCATGAAAAAAAAAAAAGGAAAACTGCCCCGGATACTGTTTTGCACTTGTGCTTTCAAATCTTCCCCAAGGGTCAGGGCAGACTCTCAGCTCCTGCAGCAAATCCCACTGCAGCACTGACTGCAAGCAGCATCTTTTACTTTTCACTGCATCTTTACTTTTATGCACAAACTTCGTGCAATTTATGTATAAGGAAAGCAAATGAAGCGACAAGGCAATTTATACAGGTGCTACCCTGCAAACTTTACTTTTTTCCCATAAAGCCACAAGAACGTTTGCAGGGTGGTCTCCCCCAGATGCTGAAATAATGTTTATCTGTGTAGCGTTACGGGCACTCATTCTCACTTAGGTCTGAGAATTTTAACAGCTGGAATTCAAAATATGGGGGTATCTGTAACACTTGAATAAATTTCCTGTTCCTAATTACATGTAGCCGAAGGGAAAGCCCAACTTAAAACAGTCCCAGTCAGGAAAAGCGGCGTAGACTGGACATACCTCCAAGGTCTCAATGTTTCAAGGCACACTTGTCAAAAAATAAAAATAAACGGAGGTTGGGGGGTGGGCCTAGGCCACGACCAGCCCCGGGGCAAGGCCGGGTGTGTGTGTGGGTGTGTGCTGGGTGCCGCGCTCCCCGTCGCTCCCGTTCCCTCCCCGCCATGCCGCGCCGCCGAGGCCCGGCTCCCGCCGCTCCCTCGCCTCAGGCCGGCCGGGCCTCCCCCCGCCCCACGCCCGCACCTACCGGGGCTCCCCACGCCGCAGCCGAGGCGGGGCTGGGCGGGCCTCCTGCCCATTGCGGTGCGGAGAGCGGAAGGGGCGGGCAGCGGCGCCCTGGCGGGGGGGTGGGTGGGAAGGGGCGGGCACGGTGACCGCAGCGGGGTTTGTGGGCTCGGAGGCGGGAAGCCAGCGGGTGTGCCCTGGCCTGGCTGAATAATCAATCGGGCAGAGATCCCCCGAGGTCCGATCCGGACCGCGACGCTGCCCTGCGCGCAGCACCGGGGCTATGAGCCCGGCCGGGCCCCCCTGAGGGACATCCCGAGGGGCGGCTGCGGACCGGGGAAGCGACCGCCCCCCACGGTCACGAATTCACTCGATGCCCTCGTGTTTCGTGCTGTAGTTGGCCGTGGTTTTTCCCTGCAAAACACCTTAGATCTGTGTTATTAATACAGCCCTCCCGCTGCAGTGCGGGAACACTTACTGGGAAGACGGTCAAGTAACTAGCATCCATCATGTGGAATTTCTTCTCTCATCCCTAGCTGGAAAGCAACACATGCAGGGAGTTTTTGCTTTGATGTTAAGATTTGGGCAAAACAGAAGCAGGATTTTATTTGGGCAGGGGGCACTAGGAGACTCGTTTTGCCTCCTCTATAGGAAGGGCATGCACTGGTGCTCATTGGACTTGTTAAAACATTCTTTTGCACCAGGCAGTCATAAGGTAACCATTTTTCATATGATCCAAGTGGAAACAATGCTTTGCAGTTGGTCAAGAGTAATCAGAGTAGAAATAAATGCAAGCCATGGTTGTTACCTACTTTGGTAAGCTTTGACAGACTGTTCTTTGTAGCAGCCACTTAGGAGTGGCATCTCTTAGGAGTAAAGGTTCAGTTCCTAGACCTTTTGGCCTGAGATTTGCTTTCAAGTAAAATGATTGAGACTTTAAACTGGGTACTTGTGAGTTCTCTTAAAATTCAGGTCTTCCTCCAGGACTTAGAAGAAAGTATAGTAAGAAAGATAATGAAAGACATCTATCCCATTCTTTTCCCTATGAGATTATCTCCTGCTTGTCCTCTGCATTTTAGAAGTGTTAAACAGGCCTGGTAGGGCATAGCCAGTATCAGTCCCTGTTGTGAACAGAGGCTGTTAGTGGCAGCCTGGGTTTTAACTTCCAATAAAAAAGGTGATAATTGCTAAAGGAAACCATGCTCACTTGTGAGAGGGCACACTTTTAGCTTTAGGTTACGGTTTCATGCAATATGGCAAGGCAGATTAATGGTTTGCTGCCACCAAAGGGAGAAGTTGAAGGAAAGGTCCTATCTGTTCCACCTGTGTCCTTCTGAACCACTTCTTGCCAGATATGGCATCCATCAGACCCTCTTGTACACTGCTGTTAACATACTACCAGCAGAAAAGATAAAGGAAAAAAAAGTTTTTTCCTACCAGGTTGGCAAGCTGGATGGGATCATTGAAAACTCTGAAAAGTACTGGGGCTGTAACAAGGTGAGAAGCATCCAGAAAAAAAGGGCAGCTCCATCTCCCCTCTTGTATCAGCAGAGCTGCTGTAGCCATGGGTCTGCAGACACTGCATGTAGCTTTGTCATCTGCTAAAGCTTATCATTTGTGAGCTGGCATTGATATTCGTGCTGCATGCAGATGGACAAAGTGCAACTGGACAACTAGAGACAAGACTCCATGCTAACCAAAACACACAACACAATGATGGATCTTGAAAGCCTGAAAGTCACTAAGATTTAATTATCCTGCTGATGAATATGAAAGGAGAGTTGGATGGGTTTAAACAGCCTGACTTTCTGAAAGGTGCTTCTGCCTTCTGTGCCAGCTGGAGATGTCTAGAAACAAAAACTCAAGAGGCAGGCACACCATTGCATTTGCACTATGGTTTCCATTAAATACTTTATAGAAAACACGATTGTGAAAAGTAGAGCTCCAACTTTACCAGTCACCATGTTCGTATGATTCTGGTTTCAAGAAGCAGCTGTTACAGCAGGTAAGGTGAAAGACGACTGCAATGCCCCCTATTTCTGTTGCATAAGCACATCCTTGTAGACAGGGATCAAGGGATATAGACCACTTTTAAATTAGCCTGCTAGGTGGTGCTGTAGGACATGCTCTAAGTTACTCATTCAAAAACACATTGCAGTTCGGTCTGATGTTATACCAGAATTTTTTGTATATGTTTTGTTGCTACATTAACAAAAAGGTTGCGTTTCAAGTACAGAACTCAACGTCATTGACTTCTTGCGGTGATTTTGTGCTCTCACAGTCTATTTTGCTTGTCATTTCCAAAATAAATGTGGTCAGTCAGTGAATCTCCACCAGTCTGAGATTTATTTCTTTGCCCAACCTCTTATTCTTCTAGGGAGCCCATTTATCTGTGGTTTTATGCAAGTTTTGGGGTAATCCAGCCAACAAACATAAGCTTTAATGGAGGATAGCATAAAGAGCCCTGCAATTCTGGCCCAAGTTTATGCTACGTTGCATGTCCCAAACACTTTTTCATGTGGTTCAGTTCTTGCAGGTGTCAGGTACAAAAGGCACAGCCAGATTCTGGCACCAGGGAAATGTCCTGTGTGACTCTGATCATAGAGTAATATTGGTAGCAGGAAGAGAGAGATTATAAAGCCTGCAGGACAAAGATAATCTGCTCATTGCCTATAGAAGCCATCACGAAAAACAAGGGACTGGACAGTGTAGACATCAGGTGTTTCTATGAGAGCATTTGTCAAATTAAAGACATAAAGACAGAGTATAAGTCTGATGAATTAAGAGAGGAAGTATTAGAGTACAAGAAGATTCTGAAGTGAGAGATTGTAGTAGATTTGGGGAAGATCGTGTAGTGAAAGAAGAACATGACATATCAGCCTGTTTTGTGGTGCAGGTACCTGAACATCTTCCGCTGTTGCCAAGCATAGTGCTTCCGTAGTGAGTTGTGAGTGTGAGGAGGAATGGTGAAAGGCCTTAAGCAAGACATATACCTAGAAAGTACCTGTAGTAAGGTGGCTTACAATGACCCAGTCTGGAAGTATTTTCAACTCCACTGAAGGCAGCAGATGATACACTGAAAACTGATGGTTTAAATGATTCTTAAGGTTCTTCCCTGGTGTCAGAAGGTCGAGCTTGTTCAAACTTAAATGGTCATCTTATTGCACTAAAGGGGGACGAAGTTTTTCAGTCTGAGCAAGCTATACATCTCCATGTTGCAGGTAACAGCACAGTGACAATGGGACTGAAGTTTACATAGAGTTGGGCAAAAGGACAAAGGTGTAGCTGTTGAGAGCTCAGCAATTCCAGTTGCTGAGAACAAAGACATTGGTCAATACTGATAATACTGTCTTGCACACCCTATTGCCACTGTTCCCCCTTGTAGTTCCATCCCAGATGATCCAGTGATAGCTCATAGCTGAACCTACCTAGGGACAAAAAAGACCTCATTACTTTGAAATGCTAGTTTAGAATTAGAAGAAATGTCTTTGTAAAAATAGGTTCAAAAACTAGTAACAATTTTCTAATAAACACTCCAGTGATCAGGTGAATTATTATTTCCATTTTCCGGCCAATATAGGCTACAACTGCAATTCTCACCTGCAGCCTAGGGTTTTGCTATGGGCTCAGTTAGCACAAGTTAGAATCCACATTTACCCTTGCCTTGACTGAAATTCCAAAGACTGCCAGTCTTGTGCTGGTAATCAAAGCCATGTGTAAAGAGTAGTAGCATAGGAGTTTCCTGTCTCCTTGTTAAGCTTTTTCTGTGGAAAAATGATCTATGCCTAACTATTTATATTATTTGAGGGATATGCATATGTTTTTAAAGACATACATAGCTTCTGCTACCCTCTCAAGAGGGGTGGTACATGGACCAGTACAGTAAAGGATGAGCATTCAGAAACACAGCTGTGGAAATAGAACAGGGAATTCCTTTTCTGGTTTCAGATCAAGCCTTCGAGCCCCAGTATTCCAGAAGGAGTGAAAAGGCAGCCAATTGTGTTGTTGGGATTGCCAGTTACATAGATCAAAGAGGAACTGGGAAGGGATTTTCTTCCCAATGTACCACAGCTTGGAATTATTCAGGGATCAAAAGTTAGTGTTTCAGAAGGCTGTGAGGAATTTGGCTGGCTATGTGACTTTGAATGGAAAGAGAAGTCAATCCTGCAAACCGCCTTGGTATTACATTTTGAAGTATTCCTGTGCTGGCCCAGGTCTGCTTCAAACTTAGGTGGGCTCTTTGGGGTGGCAGATGTAGGAAAGGCAAAACAAAGAGGTGATCATGTTTTCATCACTTAGCTGCTGTATTTTCAAACCCTTGGACTGATTGTACAAGCTCCCCCCTCAGCCCTAGCTGCTTGTACCAGAAGCTGATGCTAAAGAGCAAGCATCCTGCGCAATAAAAGAGAAAATGCTTCTCTCAAACAGGACTCAAGTATAAGCGTAACAAAAATTATGTATCTGAATGTACTTTGCAATTTCTGCTGAGGCTAACAGACACACATCCAGGTTAACCTGAGTGCTGGTGGAAAATCTGGATGCCAGCAGCAGAGGACCCGGAAGCAAAACTACAGAGATTCTGAGCAGCTCAGTTTATGCTGAACTCTGCTGTCCTGCAGTCTACTGCTTTTTGAAACTGCTTTGGGGCTTTCCACATTGTGTAGCCAGAGCCCATACCATATTGCATTTTAAATTGCATTAGGAACTTGTTGTATTACAGACATGATGCCATTTGGTGAAATCAGAACAAAACTCAAACATAAATTGACTGTTTAGTTTGGGATTTCTTGCCAGTGCATACGAACCAAGCTTGTATCCAGAACAATTGTGGATTGTCTATAACTAATATAGCCTTTATTCTCAAGAGCTCTGCTCCTGCAATTAGCTTGCTGTAGTGAAAGAAAGGTAGCTATAGTGAATGAAGATGTAAAATGTCTTTATAATAGAGCTAATTAGCACCATTTCCCTTCAGAAATGGAAGCAGCATGTCTTGGGAACGGGAGGATGCCAGTAAAGGCAATGTGATATTATTTAACAGGTTTAATCACACTATCTAGCCTTGGTAATATTTACAGTTCCTGATATCCTTATTACAAAGATAATGATACTTGACAGCAAGCAGAATTTGGGCTGTTTCACTGAGTCAGTCAGCATAGGTGGTCACTGCACACTGCTCTGTGGTGGGAGTACTTTTTAGCAGTGACCTTCCAAGACTCACTGCAGATGAGGATATGTTTTCCTGTCTCATTAGTAGCTGTGGAAGGTTCAAACAGAATTTAGATTCTTCTGGCAGGAGTAGGTCAGGGAGCAGAGACTCTGTGGACCAGGTCTTTGGATTCTGTTTTGTGTTGTGTAATAAAATTTAGTGTTTATAGTCCTGGTCTAATGTAGACTTGGTCCTAGCTCTTGTTGGCAAGACTGGGAGGCAGAACACAATTGTGTTCAGAGGATTTTGCTGGGATGGAAATTCCATGAAGAGGATTGCTATTAAATATTCCATTTTATGCATAGCTAGAATGATACATGGATTAAGACACACCTGGAACAAAACAACATGAAAATCCTAGAAATAGATGTATCTGTGAGTCAGAAATGTTGGCTGTAACATAGTGTTCTGTGATAAGGGCTCAGAGTGTTGGTACAAATACAAGGAACTGGAAATAGATGCTTTGCTTGAGAAAAGTTAAGCATGAAATGGAGCCTTATAAGGCTCCATTTCAGAAATGAACAACGGGTACTAAAATTAGAATTTGTTGGCACCTAGAGAGTTACTCAGACACTCAAGTGTGTGATTGATGTCTTCATAGCCTCAGTAAAACAAGTACACAAACTTGGGGTCCTTTAGTGGTGCATAGTGTGTAAAGATGTACAAGGATATGTTTCCTGTGTCTAGTAGCTTAAACTGTAAGGATCAGATTATTCCAGGAGAGGCTGGGCAAAGGAAGTCAAATCAGGAATGCCATATTTTCAGTGAAAATTCTCCATGTCGTGCATTTCACACTAAGAAAACAGTACATATTCCCAGCATATGGATAGACTGCAGATTCCACCTTGACTCAAGTCAGATGAAAAGACACCCCAGTACTAGGGCAGAGGTATTGATGGAAATAACTGAATTAAATTATTAAAAAATTCAAGTTGTGTGCTAAAGTGATACTGATTTGGAACATATTGAATTAATAGAAACCAATTAGTTTAAGATTTGCCTAATTCAATGTTATAACCAAAGCTCAGACCCACACCTGTACTGTCTAGGGAAAAGACAACTCATGCTGCTAATGGTAGCAAAAGATACATTCTGTTAATGCAGAAGTCATTTTCTATCACCACTGGAAATCCAGCAACTTCTTTATGTTCCCCATTGAGTGCCAGTTTATTTGGTGCTTTGCTAGAGTGATGGAGATTCCAAGTCCCAACCTGTGGAGATTTCAAATTTAAAAATAAAATCTACCTAGCAACTTTTTCCCCCTGCTCCCCTCTCAAATTGGCATCTAATTTATTCTCAGTCAGAAAAATCATAGTTTACATACTTAAAGGTCACAATGAGAAGATGGTATCACGTACAGCTATAACCTACAGCATTCTTTCTTGGACAGTATGTTTAATTGGAGAAAAATAACAGCTTCTGTGTGGGAGCTGTTCAAGTCCTACATGGAATGTGTGAAACTAAGAACAGTCACAGTCACCAGAGCTGTTTTCTGTAAGCCAGTTGCTCTGCTGAACCAGGTGAAATATGTCTGTTTTGACACTGTGGTATGTGTCTGTGTGTGGGAGGGGATTCTGAACCCACACTGTCTTTTTAGGGAGAAGCAGAACATCTTCAGGCACTGGACAGTGTTTCTATTGCAGCAGTCACATAAGGATGTTATCATACTTTAAGAAACATTACTGACCTGTTCCTCAGACTGCACAAATCTCAGACTGAACCCCTTGCAGCTTTAAATGTGGCTGCATCAACTTGTGTGAGCTGCACCATTGCAAACCAATGAAGTTTTGAAGAGACACCCTCTCACCTCAAAGTCAAACACAGCAGTTTCATCCAAAGAGACTCATTCCTGTTTAAGCAATAAGTGTGATGAGGAACAGACAGGTTTGCTTGCAAATGTTTTACAAACATCTCCTTATTTAAGTGCAAAAATTCCAGGTCAGTAACTTTTCCAGGATAGTTGCGAAAATGAAAATCTGGATACTGCAGTATCAGGTTCCCTTGTACATCTACTGCCACTCCTATTATATGTAGCTGGTGATGTCTGATGAAGTTTACACTGTACATAACTTCCTATTATTGGCTTGAAGCATAAGCATTCAAACTGCAAAGGTAAGCAGGGGGCACTTTTCAAAATAAGCACTGAAGACCTACACAGCTGATGCAGCATCCAAAGATCCAGTTGCCACTTTCAGTCACTCACAAACAAATTTACAGGTTGTCCTCTTAAGAGCTGCCTAAAACTACAATCATATTCCAGGTCTGAACACTGAACAATTAAATACCACAGGTTCACCATCACTGAACATGATCATAGGATAAACAGCAACACTTCTAGATCCACTGAATATCTCCACTAGAGGAGAAGCTTCTGTGAAATCTCTGAGAGAAGTTTCAAGCCAACCAGCATTCTACAAAGGGGATATATGTTGCTTTACAGAAAACTGCTTTGTTTCAGAGAGGCTGTTGTTTGTACCACAGCCTTCTCAAGAGGGTGTTAAATCGTCTTCAAGTCTCCTCACAAAACATTAATCTAATCCAAAATAGAAGCTGTTTTATTCCCCCAACTAAAGGTATTCTTCAAGGAAAAAAACCAAGGACCTGAGAAGTCTGTGGACTGTGGCAAGAACAACTTACTATGTGCAGATGAACAAGTACGAAATACTACGACAAAGAATATGCAAGGTAGGAACTTTGTAGTTGTTGGACTGTGCCTACAAAAGCTCATTGTCACAGTACTTGGCATTTATATATCACAAATCACAGGAGAAGACACAGTGATAATACTTCAGAAGACCAAAACTACTAATCCACATTCTGAAACAGAAATTGTTAAACACCAAGAATGGTTTGCATTCATCACAGGTAATCTCCCTACTAATCTGGAGTTGATAACAGTGACTGATCTCACATCTGGAAAATCACATGGGAACCAACAAACTAGAGAGTCAATCAAAAAGCTGGAAGCTGCATTTGGAGGAACAGCCCATGGTATCCCCAAAGACAAAGGAAAACTGATCATATGTTATGATAGCTACTTATTGGTTAGCTTGCCATAGGTAACCTTGCACTAAAAAGTTGAGAGCAGCCATATCAAGTGCAATAGATATCCAAGTGGTTTGCAGAGGGCAACTTCACAGATGAGTGACAACATCTAAGAACCAGCTGAGAATGAGTCATGGTATCCTCAGCTCAAAAGCCAGAATAAAATTCTAATAAATTTATCTATTTCTGTTACATAAATTCTTCATACAAATTTAACAGGAGAATGATGTGAGCTTAGGAGAATGTACAGAACAGCATTAGAACCAGCAAGAGGTTATTTTACTTTACAGGTGACTTTGATATTCTGGTTTGCTGCACACAGCTACCAGTATTTCATTGACTGAAGAGTTAGAAGACAGGCAGACTAAGTATACATGCAGACCTTTCAGTTACTTATTTTTGCTCCATGCAAAGGAGAAACTAGACTGAACAGTTTACATGGGAAAACATACAGATAGAACCTATTGCCCAGGAAAAGAAATAATAAATTAAAACCAACCAACCTGGTTTTGCTCCAAGCCTATTCACAGTAACGCAGTAAGTCAGGAGCAGTGAGAACTTCATTTGCACTAAGACCAGCAAAACAGGAAAAAAAACCCCTAAAAATAAAATTTCTTCTCTGGGGTTTCTTTCTTCCTCTCTCTCCCTTAAATCTCTTCCAAATTGATTAAGTGATTCCTCAATTATCCAGGCCACCTGAGTAATTTTCCTTTTAAACCTGCCCATTTGATAATCATTAAGGACCATACCTAAGTGGTTACTTTGTAATTTTACACAAAAATCAAGAGCTCACTTGTTTTCTATTGTTAATGTAGGGGAAAGGATCTGTTAAAAGCCCTGAACCTAAAACACCTGTTCTCTAAATAATGACAATGTAGCCCTGATCCACCTCATACCCAAAAAACCACCAGTGCTTGAAAGATTCAACCTGGTCCTTTCATCTTTTCTTTGCCTCTACTACTGACCATGGTATTTCTTGTTTTATTCTGTAAAGCTGCCTATTGTGCAGAATGTAGGCAATGTTCAACCTGAAATAAAGCTGCTTATTGCACAGAGCATGCCAAATTAATATCTCTGAATTTTAATGAGGAGGTGTTTGATTTATGTTCCACTGGGATTGCAGGAGTAAGTTAATACTCATGAAAATAGGGAGAAAAAAATATATAGAGCAACCATTTTTGTCTGTGTAGGAGTCCCTCCACTTAAATGTCTGTAAAAAAAACTGGCTGCAGTTGCAAAAAAAAAAAAAAAAAAAAAAAAGCTTTTTTTTCAGAGTCCACATGCCTCAGCTCTAACAATCTGGATCCCCAAGTTATTGTAGGCCCATGTAAGGAATATCATAATAGGTTTGCTAGAGAAAAGTTTGCTACTTTCAAGTTGTTTAAGAATCAGTCTGTTTGGGCAAATGGTGCCAGACCAACACCACCAGCTGAGCATTCATCCACCATCTTGCCCCTGCCAAAGTTCGTCAGGAGTGACCTGGAGAGCCTCTTTTTCCAGCTTGAAAGTCTGTGCTGAGCCCCTGGTGTCCACAAGTACTGTTTAGCATCTAGTTGCAAGATTTGTTTTGATTACATTTGGTAACAGTCAGGCTGTGACTAAATTGTTATTGAACTAAAGCCTGAAAGGAATGGAAACTTTGAAACCAAAGTGGGACTCCAGTAGGTTTTGGATCAAGCATAAAAAGAATAAAAGCTCTAAAGCAAATAAGGCAAAATGTCAAGTTTCCCACCCTGTCTAGTCTCTTGTACACAGAGGTGACAATTAGGATTGTTCAGCTGTTGGGTGCTATCAGATGCTATCTCAAACAAAGGTAATTAGAAGATCTTTTGAAAAGCAGCAGGGAGAATAAGTGCATTTGTGTTGACATAGTCAGCTCTGGGTAATCAACACATAGACCAGTTTCAATTCAAAATCTTCCCCAAGAGGTCACTAGAACTGCTTATACTTTCCTTCTCTAAGCAGAATGGTGATTGGCTTAGTCTTGGCCAGCTAGAGAGACTTTTTTCCTTTTGAAAAAAGTACTGACCTCAGTCACTCTTGAATTAATAGTAAAGTAGCTAAGGACTGTATGCAACAAACAGATGTATTTAGAGCCCTGAGCACCTTTCAGGCAATGTTACACAAGGCTCCAAATATTAGATGGGCCAAGTAGGAGCACTGGGGGAAAGCATGACAAGAAGTACAATTGCCTGGTTATATTTGCACTGTTAGGACAAGAATGTTTTCAAAATTCATCCTGAATTCCATCCCCATTGCTTGTGTCCAGTGAAGGTCTTATGTTCAGGGGGAAGAGCCTCATGATGACTTAAAATGTTCTCCCACTTCAGTCATCCTTTCATGCACACATGGCATCAAGTTCTTCCAACCAAGCCATTGGCATTTTGCCTCTCCTTTGTGCAAGTGACCTGTTCATTGCAGTCCTGGCTGCTGGGCTCTCTTACCACATGTGCCCATTTTCATCAGCTGCCAGCAAGCCCTGGGTGCCAGCCCTGGGCACCAGTCCTCCAAAAACAGGCAGCACTTGCAGGGGGCAGTTCTGACCCTTTGCCTTTTGGGGGTTTTAGTATGGCACTGCTAGAAGAGGCATCAACAGACCAAAGTTTCCTTGCCAAATTTCCCGGTGCTTTATGGTCTAGGCAACAGAAAAAGGTTTCCTTGCATTTTCAAGCTAGTGGTTAAGATAAATTTTCTGCTTTTGCATGGCCATTGATTAACATGTGTGAGGAGAGAGCAAGGTGGAGCACAAGCTGGCCAAAACCATCATGGGCTTAGCCCCATAAGTTCTGCAGGGATCATTTAATCTTGTCACCTCCAGGGACAACAGCATCTTATACACCTACACAGTGAGAGACCTGATTAGATGTGATTAAGGAATTTGGAGCAGCCCATAGGGGTTTCTACCTGATAATTGTTAGGAGAAAAGCTTCAGCTTGATACCTTCAGAGCATCCCCTGTGGGCAGGGAAGGAGAAAGGACATCCGGCAGCATTCTGTCCCTTGGCATTTTCATCCACCAAAGCTGAGTCTGATCCTGTTCCCTGTGAAGGGCTGTGGGACAGCTGACTAATTTCTAGCCACCTTTTTTCCAAGTGACCTTCTGCTTCCAAGAATGATGAGGAAATAGTTTGCCTCAGCAGTTTTGCCTGGGAAGTGTTATCTTGTGCAGCCTTTAATTTCTCTTTATTAAAAAGAATTGCTTTTCATCTGAATTTAGCTTTAAGATTGCCTGTGTGACTGGGAAAATCTTTTCTGCTGTGCACCATAACCTGTGTATCCCACATCTCTGGGCCTGGAAAGCAGAAACACTGAACCATTTTGTTCCAGGAGTGTCACTTATTTCTCTGAGCGAAGCCTGTGGCTTCACATGTATTGTATAAGAAGTGATTCCCTTCTTGAATGCACAGATCACACAATGTAGCTCATTTAATTTGCAGGCTCAGTGCTTCGTAAATGATCCTTTCCTCCAGGGGCTGTTGTGGGAAGACATGAGGCTAGAGAGCTGTGTTTCTTTCTTCTGTTTTCTAAAGCTTTGCAGCAATCTAGAAAGGTGCTTCTCCTTTGCCCCCATGTAGGAACTCCAGTTGGCTATAAATCAGATCTTTACAGTCATGTACACTTCCCAGATTTTATGGAAAATACCTGTATTTGACATAGGGTTTGGAGGGATTACTTCTGATACTGCACAGTACTCTGGGAGTCATTATCAGAGAGTTCATTCAAGCATTGGTAAAGTACTGAAATAAGGTATTACGAGATACTAAAAATGCCCTCAGGATTTAAGAGAGCAAAACTTCAACACATTCTGTCTAAACACAATTATATGAATGACTGAAATTAGCTGCATGGGCCATTAACAAGTCAAAAATGAAAAAGCCTCCTCCTTTACACCATCCTGCTGCTCTGTGTTACAGTACCTTGCTTACACTGTAAGTATGCACAGGTGAGAGCAGGTGAGATTATCCATTTCAAAGGACCTGTAGTGAGTAAAAGCAGAGTAAAACCAAGGTAGGGAGCCCCAGTTCTGCCAGTCAGAACATGTTGGACATTGTAGGGGCACGTTATGAAGTAGAGAGTGCCTTGTGCTCTCCCTGAGATCACCACGATGCTCTTTTGTATGTATTCTGTATAACTGAACTTTCCTAAAAAGTCTTATCATTATTACCAGAAGCTCCTGGGCAGAGCAAGTGCTTCTGCAAGCTGTCCCCCTGGGAGCTGCTCATCAGAGACCTCAAGGTGACTAATGACTTGTAGCATCAGTTGCTTTAGCTCCTCCGGTGCCACAGCCTTCCAAGAGAATGACTGGCACTAAAGCATAGACATACTTGAGAGAATCATACTTGGGAGTACAGACAGTGCACTTCCCACTCTGCTTGCCACCATCCACCAAGCTTCTTGCTCCTGAAAAGCTTTGCATTGCTATAACCTGAACAGTGCACGTTGGATGATGTGGAGGTAGGACCAGGGCAACTCCACTGTCGTCTTGGGCTTAAATCTGGATCCTTCTGGGATTCTCTTAGTATCTTTTGGGTGTGACTTGATAAATAACTGAGCTGGACTTGTTTGTCCTCCAGAAATTTGGGAAACTATATGACTACTTCAATCATGACTCTCTCTAACTTTAAATTCCCCTGTAGTATCAAGAGTCCAAGTTAGACTACAGATAAATGATTCAAAAAGGGATCTGCAATTCTGAAAAAATAGCAACCAAACAGTGCAAAGGGTGAACAAAGTGACCTCTGTTCTCTTTTTCCTTGTAGCTTAGAGAGTACCCATCTCATCCCACTGACTGCTGTGACCCTCCCTCATAAATCAGCTGCTTGGTCACACCACATCCCACATGCACAAAACCCAACCCGCAGCCTGATGGAGGGGGAGAAACACATGCAGCATTTCTTTACCAGCCTGTCTCCAATCTTGATTTAATCCTGCCTGGACACCCCACAGACTAATCGGGTTTACTGACTCAGCTTTACCAAAAGCTCAAGTAGATGAGGAGATGAATATCCACTACAATAATCCTCTGCCTGATCTCTCAGTGCATGGTCCTTATGAGTAAGAAGGGGCAGGATCGCTTTGAAGACATAAAGCTACAAGCTGTTTACAAACAAATTTTCTCTCTTTCTCCAAACAGACAAGTGCTTACTGCCACTCAGCATCCAAAGTCAGGATAATTAGACTGACCTCCCAGCTGTCATCAACAGAAGTGCAGGAAGGCAGATTATGCACATGAAGTTCTCTACAGCTAAAGCCACCATATGTCCAGGTTCCACTGGACACATTCCACAAAGTCAACTTTCTCCAGGCTGAAAAAAAAAGACTCGGGCCATTTCTCCTAAACTTGTGTTTCGGCTGGCTGACACTTGGACTGGAGCCATGAAGCACACTCAGATCCCCTGAATGGTGGCTTCAGATATGTTTGAATGTCCGTGTTTGTGCTGTACACCTTCTAGGCACAGCCTGAGGGGCCCTGGAAATCCAGAAAGAGAGGGAGGCTTAGCCTTAGCACAGAAAGCTTTCATCCAGAGAGGGACCCAAGAGCTCTTGCCTGCCTGCAGCTCCGGTGGGCAGCTTCCAGCATGGGGCAGGAGGGTTTTCAGGCAGAAAGTAAGAGCCTGTGGTTTTTGGCAGGTGTCTGCTTTTCCAGAGAGGAGCTGATGTCCTGCACCACTGCTGTGAGGTCTGCTCAGCCTGCACAGCCTCCCTGAGCATGTGTGCAGAGCCCCATCCTAGGGCCTGACAACCACAAAGATCTTATGAACCACACGTTATCACAGCATTAGCTGAGTCTTGATTAGAAAATGCTTTCTGGAACACAGTGCTTGTAGCTCAGCTGCAGATTAAAGAAGGTTTTTGACTGAAAGTCTTGGAATTCTAAAGGCAAATTTCATTCTTCCAGTCCCAGAGATTCACAGATGTCCTACAGACATGTTACTGTAAAATAAGATCACCTCCACTTGTCATGTTTCCTTTGAAAGACACAAGTTGGTGACCTTAAACCAGTTTAATTCACCAGAACTTTTTGAATAGTGTCTGGAGAAATGTTCGTTTAATATTAAAAAAGAAAAAAAAAAAAGAAGAAAAATACTATGCCAAGGAAACAGAAGAAAACAAATAATTAAACCATGCAGAGCTTGACTTTCTCTCTAGTGAAACAGCACAGACATTTTAATAATTAAGCAGTTTCATAATGTTTGTAGAGGGAAATCGAATTTTATTACTTCTGCTGTGTCTGTAAAGACACAGGGCAAAGCATGGGGGCTTACTGAGCAGAAGACTTAGGGAAGGGAAGGAAAAAGAGGATGGTGATACAGGGGTGAAAGAACAGATCTGTAACTCCCTAAATAATATTTACAGTACTGCAGTGGGAGCTTGGTTAAAGAAGGAGTGAGTCAGGATCTGGGGCCTCATTTGGTATACCAATGTTTTTGCATGCAAGGAACTTGTGTGAGTGTGTACAGGACTGTGGTTTAAGAGAGACCCTTCAAACCTGACCCTATGAGAGCTGGATTGTGCAATTCCAACTCATATTTTAGGATCACTCATGCTCTAATTTGAATCAATGGGAGTTTTTTTCTACTGTGAATGGGAACAAGATTAAGCCTTTACTCAATTGTGATTCCCTTGGAGAATGTGGGACTAGAGTAGAGTTAGCTGATGCTCATTAGAAGTATTTGGCATCCAAAAGCAAGCAGTCACATCTTCCTCCCCCCTCAGGAGAAGTATGTGAACTGCGAGCAACACATTTATTTAATTTCTCTAGATAGATGCACACTTGAATTAACTCTCTTGGAGTTATGAGTATTCTGCCTTTGTATCTACACAAGAGAAAGGCAACGTAGATTCAAGACATAGAGCTAAGAGACTGAAATTCTGCCAGGTCCTACAAAATGGTTGAAATTGATACAGTATGTCTGGAATTGATTTTTCCTTGAATGCTGCAGACAGAGCTCAGAGATACATTGGTTTCTACTCTGTAAATGAAGGAGTGCCTGTAAGATTACAGATAGCTGGTTTGTACTTGCAGTATTTGGGAACAAAGAGAGGGAAAAAAATCCAAAGCATGAGTAGCAGATAATATGAAAAGCAAGAAAAACACAGAGCCAGCACTGACAGCTGTACTACCCCTTAGTGGGAATACCATGCTGCTCAGCACCAAATGGGCTGGAATAAGACACGGCATGGGTGGGAAAGAAAAAGGAATTAAAATCAGCCAGATCTCAAGAAAGACTCGCAATGGAGGAAATTTAAAATTAACCTATCTTTGTTCTTCTGATTTAATTTCAAGGGTTTATTTGTGTGGGTTGTTGGGTTTTTTTGGGGGGGTTGGTTTTTTTGGTTTTTTTTCATACAGTGTGTGAGAGAAGCTATTGCCAAAAGAACTATTTCATTTTGAACAGAAGTGCTGGCAGGTCCCAACAAATCACCTGTCAGATATAGAACTGTTTTATATGTTGCCTCATTCCCCCACTGACTTTCTCACACTGCTCTGAAGGATTTGCCTGTCTGGGGGCATTGACCAGTTCAGTTCCAGGTGTATGGTTAAATGTGGTTGTGCTCATGGATGATGCTGTGTTGTGACAGTACCACTTAGCAACCCACTTAGCAACAGACAAGGTGGGACAAGCTGAGACCTGGCTGGATCCTCTTCTACCCCTCTGCTTGATAAGTCTGTACTTGGCAGAGTAAGTTATTGTGTGCAGAATGACCTGGAAATAATGATAATGGCGTAGGAATAAGCCCTAATCTAGTATAGCTGGATCAGCCCCTCTTCCATCCAAAAACCACAAAAAACCCACATCACATTTCCTTTTCTTGGGGGGGAGGTCATTATTTTTAAAGTCCAGACTTCACTGCCTTCATTAGTATTTTACAGGATAAAGTAAAAGGTACTCTTGCATGTTTGGCAAGAGGAGTTGAATCTGTGTGACATACTACAGTACAGTTTCCCCAGTAGCAAATCCACTTCAAAGAAGTTTGAGAGCATAACCACAGAATTAAGTTAGCACACCTGAAAGTGGTGAAGCACCTTCCTATGGGGGCTTGAACTCAAACAAAGCTCTTGCACTGACTTTGCTGCTGGAGCAATCCTGACGTGAAACCATCCCTTTAGTAGCAGCAGAGCCTTGTCACAGGGGCAGCTATGAACTTTTTTCTGTGAATGGTGACAAAGGATGAGGTGACAAAGCTGTAAGGAAACACAGATTTGCTTGCCTTGCAGCCTTGGCAAGAGAGATCCTGCTTTGATTGTACTGCCAGATGTCAAAGCAATGGTGAATTACCAACCTGAAGTAACTAATGTGGGGAGCAGTGTGGGGGAGGAAGTGTGAAGTGCTGACATGTATAAGCATCATGTAAAATGCACTTGCTCTGTAAAGGACAGGGCCCAAAAGGTCCACAGCGTGTTCAGGTACCTGCTTGGACAGCATGGTCAGTGCAGGGACGTGCAAAGTAGTTCAGGTACCCTTAAATCCTTTTACCTCTTAAGAGGGGAATTACAGTGAAAGAGTACTTGGACATTTGTGCTGCAAGCATAGAAATGTATTTGGGATTGGAGGCAGGACAGGTGAAAATATGAAGGTTTCTCACAATGTTCAGTGTGTTCATACTCCTCACAGCTGTGAGGTAGGAAAGGGGGTGAGGGGCTATTACTGCTGCTCTGAAAGGAGAGGAAAGTGGGGGAGACCCAGGCCAATGGACTCACTTGCCAGTGAGCCCATCGGTGACCTGTGGAAATAATAGAGATTATAAAACAGATATGAGGATGCCTTCTTAACTAATAAGTTCAGCAGGATGGGAAAGAAGCCATGCAGAGAGACATCAAAGCTCAAGTGATGAAACCACAGACATGTTGTTCTCATGGGTTCATCTTCAGGCAGAGCTCCAGCTTGGGCTCTCCTAGCTTAGGGAGGGTCATCTCCATCCCACCCTTCCCAGTGCAGCACCCCAAGGTTCTTAATGGCATTTGTCTCCTCCAGCCTTTTAATGGAATCTGTGGATACTGCATACATTTCAGGTCTCCATTTTCCTCCCTCTGTCAATTGGTTTAAATTTGGGTAATGTATCTGGGAGGAGGAGGACATGGGTGACAGAAATATGGCTGCATAAGCTGGTTTTCAAAAGGAAATGTGGCCAAAAAGTGAGCATTCTGGTGTTTTATATTGCTGATTATCAGAAGACAACATCAAACCTCTTCTGATAAGGAGTATGATAAAAATGTGTTGAAACAGACCATGTTTTTATCAGCACAGATGTCAACATGTAACAAAGTAGCGAAGCTTTGGTTATTTAATTTAGGTATCAACATGGCTTTTACCTAGGGGAGGGATCTTGGTTTTGGTTAATTATTAAGCAGGTTCCCTTGCTACCTGATTCTATTTGCATAGATATTATTGCAAAAATGTTGGAGAGGAGTGTTGAAGCCTCCTGACCATGCTATTTTTCATGCCCTAATTTCCTGGCCAAATCTTTGCTGAGATTAGTGGAAATGTTTTTGATTTACAGTGAGATACAAATTAGACAGAATGTACACCAAAGAGAGAGAGAATGCTACATAGTATCATTAAAAAATGAGAAAGGGAAGCAAAAATAGCTCTTGTCTGTGGCATAACACTGTTCCCAGAGCTGTGACATCTTTGTATCTCTCAGGGCTGGAAAGGCATCATGATGTTTTGATTCAAACCCTCCTGCAAACAACTTTTTTTTTTTTTTTTTTTTTTTTTTCTTTTTTTCTTTTTCTTTTGGGCTATAATAGTTCTAATACTCCATATCAACTTCAAAATGGTTGAGAGATACTGGAAGGCAAAGCACTCAGTTTGGACATGGAGTCCTTTTAAAGCACCTCCTTCATCAGCAGTCTGGACATTCTGGCAGTGCAGGAGTTAACCAGAGATCAGGAAAAGCATTGGAAAGATTAGTACTGGGGGGGCATTGAGGACTGGAAGGGTTTTACTGTGAGCTTTGGAATATGTTTAGTATAATTATGGCCTAGAAATGGCGAGAAGTGAATAAATACATTGAAAAGCAAGAGCACGGAGGAAATGATGAAAGCCGCAGTGTGGACACAATGAGGATGCTTGCCATGAGACAGGGATACAGACTATAATTAAGAGCAGCAATATTATTACTCCTGAAAGATGCTCCCCAGACTCCCACCTACCTGCAGCCAGGTCAGCTGTTGAGCGCTCAGCAGTCCCTGTGCTAAAAGGTCCCTGTCACATTCACCTGCTGGGATAGCCCAGATTGTGGGTGTCACATGCAGGGTGCCAGCAGGCAGGACTGCAGCTGTGCTGGAGGATTTCAAAGCCTCAGAGCTGGCTGTCCACCCCAGCACACACATTGTCCTTCATGTAGCACCTTGTGCACAATTTTTGCAGCTCTGAGCTGCTCTAATTGCATTACCGGGGCGGAAGAGCATCATGCGATATACTGAGCTGCACCCATTTGCTTGTCCCAAAAAGGACAATGAAGAAGTGGTGCCAGAATTTCTTTCTCTGAAAAGCACTTGGTGCTTGTAATTTGGTGCTGTAATTAAACACAATATATTCCAGGAATAGCTGCTCTCTGGATGGTTGACCTGGATGTGGGTGTTGCACATGATTCCTCAGATGGACTGCCCTGTATTGTCTATTAAAAACATGCTCCAGCAAAGGATGTATTTACAGAGGAATCCACGATGTAGTCTGTCATTGGGCATGGAGGGTGCTACAGGAAAACTGGCAAGGTTGGATCTGAGGACATTGAACCAACAATGTGAGGCAGAGCAAAGGAGAATAAGCACATGGACTCACACTAAGGAGTCCTGTTTTCTTGGTGAGGCTTCACACTCCTCCTCTGCTCTAACCCCAATCCTCCCAGTGAATAGGTGGTGATTTACCTGCAGTATGATGGGGGTGGGAGAGAGAGGATAAGTGCACTGAGCGTGTGTTTGTAAACCTGTGTGGAGGCCTTTCCTGGCTGGTACATGTAGCCTGTTAGAAGGAACACACCTATATTATGCAATGCAAACATTACTTAGAGAGAGAGCAGACCTATGACAGACTGGGGCTACTGATCCAAACAATTTGGGGTCTAGCAAAGGTTTAATTGTACCACTTCAGGGGGACATCATAATTACCACAGTCCACCTCAACTCCCTAGCTTCCCTTGTGTGCAAGACTGGGAGAAGTGGGGAGGCACCAGGTTTGTCACACGTTTCCTCTGCCCTGGAGTCTGCAGCTTGTTTTCTTCAGTCTGCATTCAGGAAGCTGCTGGCAATGTGATGCTGCCCCTTGGCTACCTGAGCAAGAGTCCCTGTGGCACTGGAGGTGTCTGAAAGTGCTGCCAGCATTTTTCCATCCTGCTTGTGAGGTGATGCCCATTTCTTTCCTTGACTTCTTTATTCCCCAGGGCTGCAACTGCTGCATTAAATCCAGACTACACCTGATCGTTTAACATGAACTAAATCCTGCATCCAGACAAACAAAATTATCCTCAATAATCTGTGGTTCTGAGGTGCAAACAGCCAGCTGGTTGCTGGTGCTTTGGACCTAGGGCAAGCATAGGTGGAGCCAGAATGACTACTGCTGTACTCAGATCTGTGCCACAACTGAGGCACAGATAGCTTAATTTCTAATAGAAACTGAGATTACACAAGCTTTTTATGTGGCAATATGGCTGCATATGGTCAGAGGTTCTAGGTAAATACAATTTTTAAATCACTTTCTTTTTAATGAAATTTTAATGCTGTGGAAACCCACAAGAGGAAATAGAGGAAAAAGATCTTACTAGATACTAGAAAAACTCACTTGTATTTGATCTGTGTCTTGTGCCCTTTGGAAGCAGATATATTTATTTACAGCACAATCTCAGCTCTACTGAAGTCAGTGGGAAGTCTGCCACCAACTTCATGGACATCAGGCTGGTGCCTCTGAGGGGTGATTAGGAGCAGGCTTCAGGAGGAGTCACTAATGCATGCTCTTTGGCTGCTTGCTCTGCCAAATACATTTATCTGAACCATGACAGTGTAGGAAGCAGTTTTAGTGATTAACCCACTTTTGCTACCATAAAAATAATGAAGCTGTTTCTTTTTATTTACTAGGGGAGTCTACTTTAACTTCCCAGTGCACAGCTGTAAGGGGAGTAAGGTGAGTTTTGCAAGTTCAAAATGGAGTATTTTGTTCATTTAAGTAGCAGGAGGGGAAGGAAACAGTGAGTGATCCTTTCTCTGCCCAGAGACTGACAGCGTGGCAGCTTCTGAAACAGCAAAGTCTTTGTTTATTCCATCATGGCCACAGTGCCCACAGCTGTCAGGTCTGGCATTACCATACTGGCCAGGAAAAACCACTGTACAGATCTGTCAAAGCTGGATATGAGAGCCAAGAGAACAGGACAAGCCATGTTACAGGCAGCTGATTGCTGAAGGTTGGGAGACCCAGGAAATCCAGGAGGATTAAGATGCCCAATACATCTGTAAGTCTGTGGAATGAATCTTCAGGGAAAACAACAGTGGAGCTATCAGATGCTACTGAGGAGGGTGGCTGGGTGACCCTGCTTCTCTTTGAAGTGAGTTAGCAGTGTTAAACGTGCACTTTGAAGATGAATTATAATCTGAAACTGTAACATATCCCACCTCCAACCTGCCTTTCCTGGCTGAGGGGGATGAGCAGTGACTCCTGACAGAAAACTGCATGGGTGGACGGAGAGATCAGTGGGTAATAATGTCCTAAACCACAGGCTTAACTTTCTCATGGAAGAGTCCCTAGAGGTGCCAGCCTGAGTTGTCCCCACTGCACTGGGAGAACAGTGGTGGGCAGGGGCACAGGGGAGGAGCAGGACTCTTCAAGTGTTTATAGTAAAAGGCCCAACACAGGCTGTCATCTTGATTTCTAGCAAGAACAGTTCAGACGAATGCCCACTGGAAATAAGTGCCCCATGGGGTTGTTATTGCCTCTTGTCCCTGCTTTGTAGTGCTGAGGGGCACAGGTGATGCCTGACAGCCAGAGGCCATGGTCCACTGAAGGGGTTAAAAGCTGCCCAGATTCCCCAGCCAACTCTTTTCTCAGCTCTGGTCTGGATCTTGAGCCAACACCTAAACAAAAGAGCTTTGCCCACAGCATCCTCAGCCAACTTCAAACTGAAACCTCAACAAACATTCCCTGGGCACAGCTCAGAGCAGCTCTGCTCCTGGGCACACAACCAGGGCCAGCCCTGTGCCTCTGCCAGCTGCCCCTTCACCTGGTTGCAAAGTGCCCCCCCCCAGCTCCTGGTCCACAGGACACATCCCTTTCACTCCTAGGAACCTCAACAAGCACCTTCTAGAAATATTAACAACTCTTTGCTCACCAAAGAGCCACGTTACTGCACTTGCTGCCTCTGTCAGCAGTGTTTGCACCAGCCCTGCTGCTCCTACCCTCTATTCCATTTGGGGGAAAATGGGCAAAGCTAGGCTGGGAAATGCTAGGCTGGGATATGTTTATATGGCCAGGAAATTGAGATTACCACAGGCAGGCAGTGAAACAGGCAGAGGCACTGCAGGGATGCAGTTGCCTTAGGGAGCTATGTTAAAAAGCTGCAATGCTGTATTTATGTATACACAAAATAAACCAAAGAAATTTATAATAAAATGAAAAGGTTTTTACTAGCTTCAAAATAAAGATTTCTAGGGAGCTGACAGACAGCAAATAGCTTTGTATGCATCATCAGATGTCTGACAGGTTTCTCTAGAGCAACAAAGTCTGTATTGCTACATGCTCAGTTCACCCTTTGGGACACTTCTTCCTCAGACAGACATTTTGGTTACATTCGTTCCCTGAGGCGTTTTACAGGAAAACACATCAACATATTTGATTGTTCTGGAGGTACTGAACTTTACGTAGTTGACATTTGGAAACACAGAGAGCTCATGCCTGGAAGCTCCAACTCCTTTGAAAGAAGCAAAGCTTTTGGACTCAGTTATATAGAGATGTAAATTGAATGTAGCAGTAATACCAAACAGGGAGGGAAGTTTGTGCTGCTGGATTGTGCTGCCTTCAGCTGCAAAGTGTTTTGGAAGTTTACTGTAAAGTTGCTAAAAATGAAGGATAGAGAAGACTTTTTGCAGCAGCATCTTGCATGGGGAGAGCCACCTTTCTCTGGCTGTCCAAGGCCAAAGTTTGAGGGTGTCACTGGGATAACATCTTAATGAATGTGCAGTGTAACTGTTTTAAGAAAACTAAATCCCAGTCCCAACAGTGAATGCAAAAGTAAGTAATCTATCATGAATTTTAGCTATTTTCTCAGTTTAAGGGGCTGAGGTTTAAGCACAGGAGGGGAGCACAGGAGTGGGTATGTTACTCCTCACTAGCCCTTACAGAGGAGTCGGGATGAAGGAGAACAAGTCCAAAAGTAAGAATTTGCCACACATGAAAATGTGCCAAGTCAGTCTCTACCCTGTCTTAGCACTGTCAAACCACAAAGAGTACCAGGGAAATAATCTATCTCATGCTGACAACAGAAAAGGCAAATATAAGCACTTCCAAATACAGGAGGGCTACAGCAACACAAGGAGCTGGGAAAACCAAAACCCCAAACCTGCAGTCATGTGAGCAGCCCCTGGGAGAAGCTTTGTGTTGTGACTGTGATGCTAAGTGGCCCTGAGTAGGGTGGAGGGGTTAAGAACCACCAGAGAGCTCCCTGGTTGGAGGTAGGTGAGCCTGTCCCAGGGGATATGCACTCTCCAATGCATAGAGGAGAAGAAAAAGATGGCTAAGTTGGCCAGATTTTGACTCTCCAGAAGATGGGCCATAGCCCAGTCAAGATATTGGATCATCTGCACTTGCTCAACTGACCACTTGGCTTTTGTCTGCTGCAGACAGGAGAATCCTGGGGAAGACTGTGAGGTCCTGGCCAGTGTGAAAGTCAACCAGGTCCAGTCAGCATGGGCTTACGAAAGGCACATCCTGCTTGACTAACTAGATCTGCTTCTATGACTTGGTGACATCCATAGTGGATGAGAGAAAGGCTGTGGATGTGGATTTACCTTACTATGGAAAAGCCTTTGAGACAGTTTCCTGCAGCATTCTCCTGCAGAGACTGGCTGCTGGTGTCTGGGGTGGGCCCAAAGATTTGTGATGAATGGAGTTAAATCCAGCTGGGGGCTGGTCACAAGCACTGTTCCCCTTGGGCCCAGTTCTGTTCAATCTCTTCATCAATGATCTGGATGATCGAGTGAGCACTCACTAAGTTTGCAGATGACACCAAGATGGGTGGGAGTGAGTTGATCTGCTTGAGGGTAAGAAGGAGAGACCTGGGAGACCTGGGCAGGCTGGATTGATGGTCTGAGGACAGATGTTTGAGGGTCAACAGGGCCAAGTGCTGGGTCCTTCGCTTGGATCACAACAACCCCAAGCAATGCTACAGAACTGGGGAAGGGCGGCTGGAAAACTGCCCCGGTGGGAAAGGACCCGGGGGTGTTGGTCAACAGCCAGCGAGATGTGAGCCACCGGTGTGACCAGGTGGCCAAGAAGGCCAACAGCATCCTGGCTTTTATCAGCAGTAAGGTGGCCAGCAGAAGCAGGGAGGTGATCGTCCTCCTGTACTCAGCACCGGAGGGGCCACACCTTGAATCCTGGGTTCAGATCTGGGCCCCTCACTGCAAGAGAGACATTGAGGGGCTGGAGTGTGGCCAGAGAAGGGCAACCAAGCTGGTGAAGGGTCTAGAGCACGAGTTTTATGAGCAGCAGCTGAGGGAAGTGGGGTTGTATAGCCTGGAGAAAAGGAGGCTGAAAGGGGGACCTTGTTCTCTACAACTACTTGAAAGCAGGTCATAGCCAGGGGATGATTGGTCTCTCCTCCCAAGGAACAAGTGACAGGACAAGAGGAAACAGCCTCAAGTTGCGTCAGGTCAGGTTTAGATTGGCTATTAGGAAAATTTTCTTCACTGAAGGCACTGTCAGGCACTGGAACAGGCTGTCCAGGGAAATGGTTCAGTCACTGCCCCTGGGGTACTGAAAAGACTTGCAGATGTGGCTCTTAGGGACGTAGTTCAGTGGTGGACTTGGCAGTGCTGGGTTAATGGTTGGACCTGAGGATCTTAAAGGTCTTTTTCCAATACAAATGATTCTATGATTTGAGCCCAGAGTGCTCTAGCAACCTGCCAAAGCTGGGCATTGGGCCCCATCAGCTGTATTTACTCCATCAGACCTACCAGACCTGGGAGCAAAAGGGAAGGCATAACACAGATTTACAGAAACTGGGGCCAGAGGGGAGATTCTCAAGTATAAAGTCAAGATATGACAAATTTGTGTAAAGCACCAGTTTTTCACTTGCACGCATGGTCTCTCTTGTTTCTGAGTACATCTTGAAATATATTTTCCTCCCTGGAAAAATCTTGCCCCTCTCCTTCCCAGCCAGTGAGTGCAGATAGGTTTGTGAACCTTAGTGCATCATTTACAGCTGCCATAAATCTGAAACAATGTACACTATCAGATGTGCAGGTCTCATTTATAAAGCAGGATTTATGATTTCACCCCTTAGATCTGCAGATGGGCTTTATTGTGATTTATGCCTGTGTCATGAAGGACCGTATATAAGAATTACCTGATGTTATCGAGGGACCTATTCTTTTTGGCCCTTATCTTTCTTCTGAAAGCAGAGACTACTTAATCACTGTTACCTATATACGGAGTGCAGCATGCTCTGTGATTTACCCATATCCCTGTTTTGATTACTATTAACTTGTGATGTTAGGACTAAACAAATAAAATACAGCACATGCTGAATGGCAACTATATATACAATTTATAAATGACTCTGGTGACTATGTTGGTAAATGTAATTACAATCTTTTTAAAGGAGACATTACATCAACATGAACTGAATGCCAGCATCAAACTGAGGTACAAAAAAGGCTCATTCGATCCTCTGAAATACTTAGGTTTCCACTGTTATTGGTAGAGGCTACACCTCAATATCCTGCTAGGGGAAAACTCCCATTTCTGAGAAAGGTGGAATCAAGATTTCTGAAAGCATTCAGCCATCAAACCACTGATTTAAAAACGTATTGAAACACTACATAAGATCTCTCCTGGGGAAGCAGAGACACAGCTAGCACAGTTTCACAATCTCTCATGCACTGGGCTCCTGTGGTTTTTATTAGGCCTGGGTACCTAAGAGCTTGTAATAAGACCACTTAGTTTTCCTCACATGTCTTTTTGTGCTGACTTGCTCTCAGAAAGCAGGCTGATAGCCTGTTCTTCCTTGAAAGCTGGTAAGTCACAGGCTACTGGAGGTGTTTTTGTATCTTGCAGTCATTGGAATTGTCTTTGATGGTTTGGATCTAACTACCTAAAAAAAAGATAATCCATGCCCCTTAGGTGGGTTTGGAACATTTGCAGCAATTGTTAGGAGATGCTGCCAGTGTTTCAGTAGCAATGTCTGCTGTTAGTCCAGGAGGGACAGGGAATCCCTCCACTCAAAAACTCACACAAGCCTGGGATGAGACATCTATGAGAGAGGTCTTTGAATCTTCTTCAGCCAAGGGAAAAATTGATACCTGGCTTCCTCCTTGTTGCTAATCCCAGCACTAGGAAACCACACAAAATGTGGCACTGCTACTGCCCTCCCAGCAGGTGTAACTGTGTTGTAAGGGGAGCACCCAGGCACCTTTGTGGCTCCATCTGTACAAAGAAGGTCTTGACGTAAACATCACAGACCTACCATAAGGGCAAACCTAATTTCTAGTCCCATGTTCATTTATATATATATATATATATATATTTATATAGGATAACTGTAGCAGCAGTCCTCTTCCCCCTTCCTTTTCTCCCTCATCAGTAAGCAGTACTTGCTGGGAGGATGTTGGGGCAGTCAGAGGGCTAAGCCTTCAGAATCAGGCTGTGTGATGCTTCTGCTGAACCTCCTCCCCTGTGCTTTTCCCTTCTACCTGAAGCAGCTTCTCTTCAGTGCTGGACCATTTCAGGGAGGGAATTGAAGTGCTTTCAAGTACTATTTCTGTCCATGTCCCCCAGTGTATGTGAGAGCAATGACACAGGGATTTCAGGAAGCACTTTCTTACCCCAGGCTGCCCAAATTTTGGGTTTTTTTGCCTTGTGAGACAGGAACTTACCAGGCATGCATCCCTGCTTCTGCCTTGACTGCTGGGATTGGAGCTTCTTCCTCTCCCATTGAGAAAAGAACTCAGAAGATTTCTGGAAACAAGGTTGGGAATTTGCACCACCTAAAAGATTGCAAAGGGAGTGTTAGGGCTGGGCAGAATAGTTTGATTACATTCATTTGGCTTCAGGAAATGACTCCTGTGATTTGAGCCCTTTTTTTTTTTTTTTTTACATCCACACAAAGGTATGTGACAAGCCAGCAGGACTTTGGTCTATATTACTGGCACAGAAACTGCCAAGGGTGAGATGTCAGGCACAGGGCTCAGCTCCCTGCAGACCACGAGTGCATGCAAGTTGCAGGAGCTCCAGAGAGGCCAAAGCTGCCTCTGTAGGCACAGCCACTTTGAAGTATTCCCAGTGCATGCCTCCCAGCCTGAGCTGCTGCAAGGATTTAGGGACAGACATGCTCAATTTCTGACCATGAAGAACTGCAAATGGATGTGAGGTGTTGAGTGGCTCAGCCAGGCCAGGCCAGGAGCACTTCCATGCTCAGAAGTCACAAGTGTAAGCATCTGGGGAGCTTTAAACATAGAGGTGCCTTTGAAGTTTATGCATCCTGCAAGCCTGTCAAAAGCTGACCAGGGATGTTTCAGCACCACAGTACTAGATTTAGGCACCTCCACCTCCCTTTGAGTCTAAATTCTTAAGCAGGTCTTTTCCACACCACTCAAACTTGTTTTAAGATTTTTCTTATTCTATGTGCAGCTTCCCAATAACTGTTCCATTTGCTTTCAGGTTGGCAGCTTAAAGCACTCCAGCTTAGATCCTTAACTGCTAACCAATAGATATTTTTCATGAAAGCAAGTAGCAACCTTAAATGAAGAATAGTTCCTTACCGAAATTTCAGCTTTCAGATGTTCTTGTTGTATCCATTGCATCCATTTAAAAAAGCTTCAGGCAGAAGGGTTTTTTAAAAGTGTAGAAATTAATTTTTTTCTTCAGACTGCTGTAATTCAAACAGCAATTTAAGGACTACAAGATATGGTCTATTTCTAGTGCTTTCTCTTACATCTTTCTATTTTCTCTCTTACACAGGAATTTAAAAACAAAAATATCAGTCCCAGAGAAGCATCTCAGACGCACGAGTACATGAAAGTAAGAGACTGTAATGCTCAGTGTTTTGCAGCTTTCCAAATGGGCCTAGAAACATTTACAGCCTTAACTAATCACATTAAATTTGCTTAATTAATGGAGAGCCCATGCTCTCAAGCTGACAGGCTTTGATAGATGAGTACAGCTGCCCTGGCTTCCAGCAGCATGTGTGAGTGCTTAATGGGAATAGGGTGAGGGACAGCAGGGGTGCAAAGCAATAAAATAAATGTACTGTATGTGAAGGGAGCTCCCATTCATGTGTGCTCTGGGCCTGAGATGGAGGGCTAGGTCTGAACCAGCTTTGTGGCCACTGAACCTGAGGCTGTGCAGGGATCTGACCCATCATCACTGCATCAGGGAGCAGCCCTTCCCCTGGCACAGCACAGACCATCACCCCCCTGCCACCCCAGGTCACCAGCCCAGGGGGATGCTCTCACCTTTCACTTTAGGCAGCTTGAGAGAAGCTTATTGTAACAAAGAGTCAGCTACAAATGAGAGCTTAGAGGATGGGGAGGGCAGCAGTGGTTTCCTAGGCAGGGAAAGAGAAAGCCTACTGTGGACAGCACAGAAAAATCACCTGCAATTTTCAGAGCTTCTCCAGTACTTAAATAAGTAAAACAGGCTGTATCCTGAATTATCTGCTCCATTCCTGTCCAAAGGACTTCCCATGTGCTTGCATTACAGTACACAAGCTTGAAGCACATGATATAAGCAGGTGGCAGGCCAACTGCTCTGATGATAATGGAGCCAGTTGTACATATTTTCCAACTCTTACTCACCCTGTTACCAACTGCTTCTTGTCTGTTTTCTCCAGGAAATGGGCTTTATCAGTGTAATTTGCAAGAAACCCTCCCAGCCCCAGCTGGGAAAGTAATACTCTCCCCTATCCCCTCTCCACAGCTTTCTTCAGGGCTTTAAATTACACAGCAGGACCAATCAGGAATTCAAACCAGGTAGAAAGTGAATATACAGTAGCAATAAGAGCCAGTGGCATGAGTGATGATGCTGAAATACTTCTGGCCTGAAAAGTAGTGTCTGGGTTAATACCAGAAGCTGTATCTAATTTCAAAAGGATCTTGTGAAAAAAAAAGAAAAAAAAAAAAAAAAAGAAAGAAAAAACATGTTAGCAACACATGCTACAGAAAGCAACTTCCACGGGTTATTCCATCCCCAAAATACCAACCAATTGCTAAGAGCAATGTGTGAGAAACTAATAAGAGCTTTTACTCATGCTCATCCTCCTGCACATTTACTGAAATAGGGAGGGGTAAGACTTTTTTTTTTCTGTGGGCTTCCCAGCAGTCAGAGATGCATTGGTCTAAGTATGGTTTTAAACTTAGTTTGTAACATATTAGGAATAATGGCTTAAAATTATGAAAATCTGAGTAGCTAATAGCCATAGTAAAAACCCAAACACTGCATTTCCCACTGAATTAAATGGATCTGTGCAATTTTTTTAAGAAAATGAGATTTTCTTATGTTAGCCTCTGATTTTTACTATTTGCCTGTTCGTGCATCTGTGCATTTGTGCACAGCTTTGACATAGTTAAACCAAAGCCCCTCTTTCCCTTGACAGTCCTTCTTCATCAATCAATGGCTCCTCAGTACTATCCTGGTAACTCCCATCTTCCAGCCATGGCAGGAAGGTGACAGAAATCCAATGGGAAGATGTTGACCCAGATTTACCCTGGAAGCTGCCAGGAGATGAATGTGGGGTGGGTGTGAAGGAACCGTGCAGACCCGACAGCTCTGCAGCAAGAGGGGTGATAAGCTATTGGATATCTGGATATCTGCCATCCTGGGCTGTTTGGAATCCAGAATTCCTGGGCAAATGCAGAGGGACACTCTGTCCCATGCACTGCGAGTCTGATGCACTGAGCTGTGCTCACCTCCTTCCACACGTGCAGGGGCTGTTCTGAGCAACCCAGTTGGCAGTGCTTTGAGACAGAGTTTTGGACCCAAATAAGTTGTTAGGTTTGTGTGTAGAGGCTGTAATAGGATGGGGAGAGCCCCAGGCTGTGCAGGGGGAGTGCATGGGTGTGGAAGGGTGATTAAGGAGGACAGGGGAGCCAGAGGTCTCCAGTAACTCTTGCCACTGAGGGGGTATTTGCACAACCCCACCTGAGGCATTTAAATGAGGTGCCTAATTTAGGACTGTGATCTCCAGAGACTCTTGTGTATTCACTGGAGACAGGCAGGCTTTCCTGTGGGGTGATCCACAGCAGAGCCTGAATTAGATGGGAGAGGAACCCATTTCATCCAACAACTGCAGAGGGAGCCATGGTAATTTGGACTCTGGCTCAGCTAAACCAAATGCAGAATTAAATGCTGTGACCAGTGTGTCTGTGTCTGTCCAAGAGGGAAAAACTATAGTCTTATGTGTTTTAACAGTGTCTGGATCAAACAGGACATCCCTGGCCCTAGGTACAAGACCCTTAATCCTCACATGGAACTGCTTCCCTCAGGGTTGTACCATTAGGGACTCTGCTCCTGGCCTCATCCTAGCTCTTGCCAGTGGTGTAAAATATGATTTCCCTTTATTCAGGTGCCTGAATTGTACTGGCAGCTGACTGGTACCTACTGCCAGCAGCCTGTTTCCTGGACTGTGTGTGTGACCAGCCCATGATTCAGAGGGGGCTCTGTCATCCCTCTGAATAATATTAACCATGGAAAGACATGGAGTGCCCTCCAAACTCCCACCTCTTTGGAAGCTTTTGCTCCTTGGGTGATGACTACTTCATTGCCTTTAAAGTGGGGTGTAGCCTTAGCACCAGTAGAGCTCTTGAAGTAGATTTAGGGTTTTCAGAGTGCTATTCTTTTATTTTGTAAATACTGAGTGAGCTGCAGTCAGATGGGCAATCACTGATGCTCCCTTGAAGGCATTGTTGCATGTGGCAATTCATTAAAAAACCCCAGGGAACCAGAATGAGTTTTTTATTTTAAAAGCCATAATCTCTAGGACACATGCAATGTTTTCTCACAACCCAGATTTGTCCCAATGGCTGCCAGAAATCACTGTTTTCTGCTCTAAGCCATCTTCAATGCATTGTCATTATAATCAACAACAGATTTTTTTTTCATTCAAAGAATACTTGAAGAGGATTGGAGGATGACAGCACATGACTGAGTAAAATTATAGTTAGGGAAACATAGGAAGAACCAACCCTTCCCAGAGAGCTTGTGGCTGTCTGGCAGGGATTTCTTTTTTGTGTCTGAAATGGGATTAAGCCAATACACTCATGGATTTACTGCCATTTGTAGTCTGGTCCCTTATAAAACCAAGTAAACCAGTGTCTATTTTGAATACACTGGATTAAGATCTGACCTTACATGTTGCATAGTTTGGGCATGGGGATGAGTCCCTGGAAGGTCCTGGTGTGCACAAAGGGGGGGTCTGGGAGGCTGGGGAGAGCCACCTATGCCCCTGCCCTGGGCTGTCCATCCTGGGGGTTCATGAGCTCCTTCATCCTGCTGGCACTCACCCACCTGGCAGGCTGCAGAGTGATGTGCACAAGGGAGGTTGGGGGGGGTGTCCCCAGATTTGCTTGCAGGGTTTAATCCATCTCTTTCCCCCCCTCATGTTTCAGGAAAGCTTCGTTAAGCTCTTCTCTGTCTAATTAATAATTCCCCTCTACCCACAAGGTCCCACTACTCATCCAGCTGACAGATACTCCCTTGTTCAGATGAAGCCCCTGCTCCAGTGCCACCTTATAGGCACAGCCCTGAGCATCAGGACTACGTTCAATAAGGCTTTAGCAAAATAAAATTTAAAAAAATGCCAGTAAGTCTTAAACAGCTGGAGAACCAGTGGCAAAAAATACAACAGAGAATGCTCAAAAAAGGTGATGCAATGAAGAAAGGTTCTTACACCACCGTGCATAATATGGAGGGAAGATAGAAAGGTAGTGTTGAAGGAGTAGAGGCAACAGCTAAGGGAAAGAAAGACAGACCAGGAGAAGCAGGAAAGGAAAAATTATCTGAGTGCTGACTTATGGACAGCTGGTTTTACTCTTGTAGGCTGCAAAATACAGATGCTCTGCTTGAGAGAATCCTGCATCAGAGACACAAAGCAATTTTCTCTGTAATGCATGCATTTGTTGAGCACTCTGGATTATGCTGTAATGGCCTGATATAAGTCTCTTAAGCATAACTGAGTGTACATTTAGCTGCAATGGTTTTACGAGGGTAGTGGGTCAGATGGACTACAGCCCTTCTGCAAACCAAGCTGCTTACCACACTCAGCAGATATTACTAGGATTTACAGGTTGAATACATCTTTGTTCAGTTTTGTATGGCAAAAATGCAAAAAAACCTTGTCATTAAGCTGTGTGTCCCTCTCATTTTTATGTGGTCTTGTATTACTAACCCAGTGAAGATGGCTTCTTGAGTGAGCAGGATAAAGCAAACAGAAAGGTGGTTCTTGAGGAGTAAGAATTAGCAAGGCTCAGAATGCAAATAAATAAAAATACACTTCTGCTTAAAAAACCCACACCCATAACCTTACAAGTAACCAGTTCACCTGCTAAGTGTCTTTCTGACCCTTTTACAAAGATGTTACCAGCTGAAGACAGGAATAAATTATGTTGCAGTATTGAATGTTTTAGGGAGAGGTCATTTCTTAATTGAAATTGTCCAGTAAGAAGGATGGCTGTGAATTAAGGCATAATTGGAGATCCACATGCCTTTTGTATGAATAAAGAAGGTGCTCACAGCTTTTCTGTCAAAGTGATTACTGAAGTGAAAATTATTGGTGAAGCTGTCATGTTCCTGTGGAGTGTGCCTCCTTTCACAGAAGCAGTCTCCATTCCTGTTGCTAGAACCTAACACCTGCAAGGTCCCAGCTACTTCTTCCCCTCATGGTTTCTAACAGTATAGTATCTGATTTTTTTTTGGCTTTCTTGATGAAAAGTCAACGTTTTTTTCTGCATTTCTCTCCCTTGCCCTCCGCTGTCCTCTGTCTAAGAAGGGAAAAGCAGAGGAATAAAGCAGCTACAGAACACAACCTCCTGCTACCTCTGAATGGACAATGTGCTTTAGCAGTGACTGAGGGCTCCTTTGAAACCAACAATAAAAGCATCTTTTCTGTCGAGGAGCACAAGGCTCACAGGGGCAAGAGACTCTAATGACACCATTATCTTTCAGGCAATTAGGACTTGCTGGCACAATCCAGCGTTGGTACAGGCACAGTTTTGATTGCGCTGCAGCGGCTTAGTGGAACATAGACTGCTGAGACTTAGGAACATCATAAATCACTTTTAATCTCAAACCACCATGGATAAAAATGTACTAACACAGGCATAATCAGAGTTCACAGGCATATTTTCTCTTTTAAAAACATATGCCAGCGAGCAGAGGTCTCCCCTCCTCCCATCCTCTCCCTGCATACATGAGCTATGGCAACGCTTGTTCTCCTGCTTCTCTTGCACTTGCAAAAATGGGTTTGAGCCTGCCAGCTGCATGTGTGTTTGTGGTGTGCTGTGGATTATATTTTAATGACATACCCTAAGCCTCTTATCTCAAAAGAGTGTGCATTGAACTATCTGTGCTTTCGTGCCGATTTATAAAGCAGAGGGTCAGCCAGCTTATCCCTCAGTTTCTCTGCGAGGGCACTGTCCAAGAATTTTAATGGAACTTTCAAAAGACTCCTGTTATGCAAGGTGCCCTTAATGGAGAGTCTTCCTGCCTCTGAAAGTTTCCTCTTGTTCCTAGACACAATGAAATGTGAGCCATAATCTCTATGGGCAGTGCCCGGATTTTTTCGTGTCACTGTGTGTAGCTGGGATGCAAAGCACAGCTCCCTCTGCTCTTCTGCCACAACCAGGGGGATTCATTTCATTAGTTCAGAAAGCTGTTTCAGAGGGAAAGGAGGTTATGTAGGTCACCCATTCATCCCTGCTGCCTTGCAAAAAAGAATTCATTATGAATTTTCACTTTAATTAATGCAATGCACCGTCTCCTAATAGTATTTCATCAGGACATCTGGTAAAAGCACGTTAGCTGTAGTTTAATGTTAAGACATAATTGAACAGAACTCCCGTTGGAGCTTGGCTTTTGCAATATGTTTCTCTTCTGCTTCTTCTGCAAGCTGCCGATTAAAGGAATTGTGGGACTCCCTCATCAAAAGGTGGTGGAGCCTGATCAAAAGCCTCTTTGACTTAGCAGATAGGCTCCAGTTTACATTCACAGGCTCTGAAGTGGGTCCCTGAGGAACAAACCCAACATCCATCCTGTATTTACATACCAGCTACTACTGGTACTGCTGCTGGTCTATAAACCTGATTATAAACTATCAGCTCTGAGCTTTTTCCTGTTCTAATTTTGTCTCTGCATAGTTGTGTGTTTTAATACTGGTTTGATTATCTGCCCAAATGAGTGTCAGTGCAGCAGCTTTCTGAACAGCAGTACTAAATATTCACATCCAAATGGGATTTTTTCAGCCCTTTGTTTTACAACGATCTCCTGGAGTATAAATATAAGCACACAAAAGATTTTAGTTACTTAGCAAGTACTAGGTCATGATTATTTAAGTCTAGCTAACAGGTTAAATAGTCTTTGGAAGATTAATATGTTTAGAAAAGGTTTGTGCATTGTGTGAAATTTTATTTGAGGATGTTGGGTTTTTTGGTAGGTTTTTTTTTTGGGGGGGGAGGGGGGTGTTTGATAGTAAATAACAATAATTATAAGTACAAACATCTGCCACTAACACAAGTTCAGATTGCTTACTTTTTCTTTTATGCTCTCTTTCTGAAATTTTTCACTGTTTTTCTTTGGGGCAGTTTTACTCTCAGTCTTCACTGAGGAAGGACACAAAAGACTAAGGTGTTAGGGAAGCTCTTCCTACTGTTCAGTTGTTCTGTGAGTTATCTTCTACACCAGTAGGAAAGAGAAGGGGACAGGATGGATCTAGAAAAGCACAGTATACCCTTGCCAAGTGGGTTCCCAGTACTGCCCAGCACTTGGCAGTCCTGTTGGCAGTACCTACCCTGCACAAACAAAAAGAAGGGGCCTTGAGGCTGTATTGACCTCCCAGGTCACACCAGCCACCATACATCTGGCTGTGTATGAATGACTCCATGCCACCCACCCTATCTGCATCTGCTGCTGGATGCTGTCACAAGCAGCACGTGGGACCAACCAAGAGCACTCAGACAGGGCTGGTCTACACAGCAGGTCACCTCTCCCCACAGATGCTCTTTTGGGGTCCAGCCTCTCTATAAAGCAGCTAATCCTGATACCATGGGAAAACACAAAGGGTTCCTGTCTTCAGCTGGTTGGTGCAGGGGGTTTCTTTCTGGGAAATGGCCAAATTGCCCTAAAGAGATGCTAAGCCCCCTTTAGCAATACAGGTTGGCAATGGATTTGACCCTGTCCTTGAAGCTGCTCCACGCAGTAGACACAAACCAAGCTGACACCATCAAATTCAAGTCACTCACTCCAGGGAGGAGCACAGCTCTGTCCCACCTCCACTGAGCCTGTGGTAAGATGGCTGTTGCATAAAAGCTACAGCTGGTTGTATGATGACTCTTACCCATGAAACACCTTCTGCCAAAAGCTGCCCAAATGCTGCCCCTCAGCAAGCTAAACCTCCTGGCCAGAGCGTGCTGAAGGAAACAGAGACTTCACCAAGCCAAGCAAAAAACCCCGAAACAAAACAAACGTGGGAATGAAACTCTGTGTCCAGCTGTGTGGGAAACTCAATGCCAGAAACTGGCTCCCGCTCTTGTGAAGGTTTGGAGATGGGGATGAGAGCAAAGAGGGGCAGGGAGCTCCCAGAGGAGGGCGAGCAGCACCCTGAACCCATCTCACATTTTGTGCTTTGTTCGACCTTCACAACTGTGCAAGCAGAGCTGGGGGCATCAGCCTTCACTTCCAGTTTCCTGCTTTTTGTCGGCTCACCTCCCGGGGACTGCTGGTTGAAACATGACTCTTATTATGGAGCTTGCAGGAAAGAAACCCCTGCCCTGTGAGCATGTGATGTGGGCTATTGAGATGCAAAGAGGCCTGCCCAGTACCCAGCTGGGTATGGGGCTGGCTCGGCTCGGGTACTGCAGTGGAGAGGAGGTGCTGACACAGAAGCCCCACGATGACCACGTCTGCATGCAGTAGCCCAAGAACAGCTCATGGCTTGTTCAGCTGGACTGACTTCTCAGCAGAGATTGTCCTCGTGGCCTACCATGCGATGTCTCATACCCAGATTTACAGAGGATTTGGCTTTACAAAACAGACCTCCAATTCACAAAGTTCCTTCATCCTCCTCTTATTCCTGCTCTCTTATTGAACAAATCCAGGATTTTGTCCAAGTCCTTTCTCTTTGGCTGCTGGACCTGACCACATGTCCAGTCTGAGCTCTCAGACTGTCACATGCCCTGGTCTGAGAGACTTGGGAGGATGGATGGAAACCAGAGAAGTAGTTAACACTTGTGGCAAGTCAGACTGCTGTGCTGGGCTTGGAATGATGTTGCTGATCCCCCAGGATTTGGCAAGGGGACCCCTCAATTCAGAAGTAAAAAAGCTATCCCAAAACTGCCAGGAGGATTCAGAGATTTTTGCCAGTCTCTAGTCTGCACGCAGCAGTATTGGACATCCCCATCACTTTGGTGAGCACTAACCCTCGTGCTCACCCACCTGGTGGGTCTCAAGTCCTCCCCCAACCCCTCCCTTTAGCACTGCACATGACAGTGACACATTTATCCTGTTTTGGGAAGCCTTGGCCTGCCTGACCTGCTGGCCACTTACTGGTGACTTCTTGGAGCTGGAGGGAAGCAGCAGTGATTTGCCACACTGGTGAGAAACACCCCCAAAACCAGAGCCTACATCCACGCTGCCCCTCCCTCCCCTCCCTGCAGGATCCAGCACATGCAGAGTCCTCTCCCAGCTCTGCTCTGTTGCCTGCAAGTCCCATCTCATCCCAGAATCTGTGCCTGAGAGATCACCTATGAAATATTCATTGCCCTCACAAGCAGAAGCAGCAAAGAGCCTGCATAACATTGAAATAATTTCTGATAGCCAAACATTGAATTATTTACAGCCTAATTGTGCAACTGATATTCATGAGATTGCTGATACTGCAAGATGCAACTAAAACATTTTGCAAAATCGGTGGCTTCTACTTCAGCCTTTGTTTTGATGCTTTGGCGAGTCCCTAAAAAACACATGAGATCACTTTGTAGGAGATGAGCTAGAATATCAACAGGAACTTGAAATACTCACATATTTTTCTCAGAATTCTGCTAAGAAATAGGAAAAGGCTGATCAACCAGCTACCCACTAAACTAATTGCCTGAATACATGTATTTGGAGACATTTCAGATGCTAAGGTGAATCTTACCTGGCTGCTTCAGAAGGGTACAGATCTTCCACAGGTCTCCCACAGGTCTCCCACCTGAAACTCCCAGGCAAATGCCCTGGGTACTCCAAGGAACCTGGCAGCATTAAATATATATATGCAAGACACAGAATTGAGCCCACATGACTGCTGGCCCCAGCAGACCTCTTAACACAGGGAACAGTGACCAAGAACTGCAGCATTCCCCGTGTCATAGTGTCCTTCATCTCCTTTATACTGTAGTGCTGGATGTGTAGCTTTAATGTGGTGCTTCACATGCACACTAAAGCTCCTTCTTTCTTCAGCAGATAGATTGGACATTCAACCCAACTCACAGACCCTGGATTTCCAGGCAGAGTTTTTGTGTCCAGTCCCAGGTGCACAGGCTGATGTAGCAATGGTCTATTCCTCTGAAGTCAGATTTGTCTCAACTCCACCCTGGTCTCTCATTGTTAAATACGTATCTGAATCCTTACATCTGGAGTAGTCCACAAATTGTGACTCTTAACACTCATATTCTGGATTATATGCTACCCTCAGCAGTTTTGGGGAGATCACCTCATTCCAAAGCATTTCAGCAGCATTTAATGATCATCCCTTGAAATCACTGGACCTGAATAAGGCTTTGGGCAGTTGGTTTTGGCCTGAGGATGGTAACAAGCAGAAAAAAAAGGCAAAGTCTGGGCTTTGCATTCCAGAAGTGAAAGTATTCCAATGCTGTCCTCTCTGTACCTAATAATGCTTATTTCCTCTTGAGACAAGACACATTATGTATGTCTAAGCCCCTCAACCTACCCCAGTTCACAAATTCTAGTACAGCTGTAGGCTTGAAGACCCAGCCAAAATTAATTATAATGGATTAAGGAACATAACAACCTACTGCCCTCTTGTTAAACTGAAACATCTGATCCAAACCAAGCAATCTCAGCCCCTCGTTAAGCTTCTGCTTGTCTTGTTCCCCATCTCTAGTGTTTTCCTGTTGAGCACCATCAGCAGAACATGGTTAACCTCAGAGATACCCAGGCTGTCACTGAGCAGCTTTGCCAGGTACAGCACCAGCCTTGGCTGAGGAAGCCAAGAAAGCAGGTTTGTAGGAAACCCACAACCTGTAGGGCTGCCCAAGTGGGGTTTTTTTGTTTGTTTTCATCAGGTTTTTGTTCCATTTAGAGCTTGCAGACACAGAGGGACAATAAAAGCCTCTGCTCATGTCAGAGGAAGTACTTATTTTAGCCAGGTACTTTTCCTTCTCTTTCTACCCTCCCCACCCCCTTTTCCTTAAAGGAGAGACAGATGGCTTGACTTGTACAATAAATGCCACACATCTCAAATGCTGGTAAGAATACAAGCCAGTTCCATTATTCCTGCTTTACAGGCAGAAAGACCTGAAGGAGGAAACAGCAACACAATTTACCTGAAGGCAGTGGTACAGCTGAGGTGAGATACCAGGTTGGAGAGGTGAATTACACTTTTACAAAGCCAAAATTTATGTAGCGTTAAGAATTTTGTTTCACAAATATTATTTACTGTCTGAAATGAAAGAACGAGGCCATTTGGTTATCAAATACAAGTAGATCTGCAAGGTTTTATCTTTCTTCTCATTTTGTTCGTAGGTGTTTACTGAAATCAAGGCAAGACTAGGGCCAGCTCTACCTCCTAAATTCCTGATTACCAGAAGAGGAACCAGATTGCTGTGAGACAATCAAATACAGGTTTACCTGGGGGCTGTTAGGTGGCTTGGAGCACCAGGTCTTTGGAAAATGAGCCCCAGGGGCACCCTTACAGGATCCTTCACTGGACTGTCTCTGACAACAGCAAAGTCCTCTCCCTTGGATGCTCCATAGAAAAAAAACCTAAGCCCCACACCAGCATGGTTAGTGCTTTCAGGAGCATAAATATTACCAGCCAGTGCATCTCAGCCTAGGTCTTGAGGTGCTGCATATAGCAGGGAAGGTGCTTTTAGTTTGCTAACAGCCCAAATATGAAAAGATGAGTTGGATAGCAATAGGCTTTGTATGTCTTCATCATTTCAAACACCCAGGCTCATTAGAGACGTGATCCCTGTTGGAAAACATTCCTTGCTATAAACAAATTGATGAACATGGAAGAAAACAGGCATGCTTTTCCTATTTGCCACTACCCACATGCAGTTGTTCATCTCCTCCTTTCCCCTCCTCCTCATTATTCTGCAGTATCTGCTAGTTGCTAAAGAAGCTGAAGAAACAATTAAGATTGTTCAAAAAAAGCAGATAATTTCTCACATGCAGTGCCAAGTACTCATCAGATGTGACTCAAGATACACACATGCTGTTTTCAAGCAAGTATTCTCAAGGGTTTAGATAAAAATAAGATGAGGGGTTTCAGCAGATATCAGGTTATTTTTAAGTGGAAGGGCTCTAGGGGATATTAGCAGGGCTCCCTGAAAATGCCATCATCTTGTGTGGGAGATCCCATAGCATTAGTTGTGTATAATTAAAACAAATTAAGCTGGTAACCAGGCTAGACAGGGATTCTGGCAGGAAAGAGGTAACAGGGATTCTAGCAAATTGGGTTGGTTGCACCTGTCAGACAACTTCTGATTTACAAGAGGTTTTCAAGGCAGAACAAATGAGATGCCTACAGGGAGCTCTTCACCCCCAGAACACAGTGGCAAGTCCCAAGAGCCAAGACTTGACCCGGATGGTTTCGGTCACCACAGTTCAGCCAACAAGGAAACAACATAGTGGGAGAAATGCTGTGATGGTCTGGAGCCAGCTCTCAGTTGACACAGGGTGTTGCAACTTTACTGAAGCCTGTGGCCCACATCCAATTCAGGAGTCTACAAAAAGTATTTCTTCCCAATATCCACCCTCTTAATCCAGCCCCAGCACCTGTCATCACATGAAAGGGGACAGAGAAGAGGAGCCAGTGTTACAGTGAGCAGACTGCTGGGCCAGCCACAGACATTTGCCACCTTCTGGCTGTGCTGAAGACTGGTCAGACTAGGAAAATGTTTTCATCAGCTGCACTCACCTGAAAAATAATCACCAGACAGCTCCCACTTCACAACGTGGCCAGGCAAGGAGTCAAGAAAAGCAACCCAGTGACAAATAGATTATAAAGACAAACATAAACAAGTTTGTGATGATCCACCATCTTGAACAGTATTCAGATCTTCAGTATTCAATACCAGGATTTTCTGCCCCCAGACACACAAATCTCAGGCATTCATGCGCTGCCAATATTTGAAGTCATGCTCACGAAGCATATCTGAATAGGATTCAAGCTGATGAAAAGCAAGTTGTTGCTTTCATTGGAGTTTGGTGACCCCGTGAATGGAGCTGATGGCTTTAGTCCAGCAGATGACAATCTATTAAATTAGAGACAAAAAATTGCCACTGCAATTCTTAGTGACAGCAAAGGTGTGAGAGAAAATGTGGCCCCTGCAGGATGGGCACAACCACATCTCTGGTACCACAGATGGTGGCTTGAACGGGTGCAGGCTTTTTGCTTTGCCTTTTCATAAGGCATGAAGATACTTAGTCTCTAATATTTTCAGGGAGACATATTACATACACTAAGCTTATAAAGAGACACATCCCACTTGAGTAATTTTCAAAACACCTCTTCCTTTCAAGTCACCAACTCTCAGCAAATGGGGGAGAAGAAGAAATGATAAAACCTTGAGCCAGAGCCCATAAACAGATATTTTTGTGCATGTGAGAGATGAGCCTGGGAAAAGCAAAACAATTCATCAACCCAAAAGTCGCTTTGCAGGGAAAGGTTAAGGAATAATAAATAGGGATTTAGATCACAACACTTTACACACATTTACGAGGGAGAAATTCAACACCAAGATAACAAATTCATTTCTACCTCCCCGCCCCTTAAAGATGACATACCCTTTCATTGTAAATTACTTTAATTTAAATACTTCCAGGTTAACAAAACATCTTAATTTTGACATGCCCCAAATCACAAAACAGAAACAAAACCTCTTGACAAAGGGTAAGAAAAAAAAATCATCCAAACCCAAACCTCCTTTCCTACGCTGGAGTTTATGGTCCGTGAGCTGGCTGCCCTCCAGAGTCTGACACAATGTCTGGAGCACCCAGAGCAGCTGGAATTCATTTTCTTCCTCCAAATCTATGCACTTTCATATGAAGTTGTGTTTTGGCACTGCCGCAAAAGAGAGTTCAGTGCAAAAAATCTAACCCCAGCCGTGTTTCTTTGCAACCCAACACTCGCTGAGCAAACAACGAAAAAGAAGAAGAGGACAAAAAAAAAAAAAAAAAAAAAGAGAAAGGCCTTTCCCTTCCCCCACGCATACACAGATGATTGTACCAAACAGGGGAGCTATTCATGGCTGTTCAGAAATGGGTCACAAGGAGAAATGTTTGCAGATAAAACCAACACTTTTTTTTTCTTTACTTTTTTCTTCTTTTGCTCCTTTTTTTTTTAAATAAACATCGTGGAGGCCCTTGGAAGGTGCTGGGGATGTTTGAGAGTCAAGGTCCTGCTTATCCCTTCTGCCTCCCATTCGTGTGGCTCCCATGCTGGCCCCCATGTGCAACACCCCTCTGGAGGGGGGGCATTTGTCCAGACCCCCTCCAGCCACCTCCTCTGAGCCTGAGCTGCTTGTGGGGAGCCTGAGGGGGTGGCAGGGACATTGTGCTGCTGCCCCCTGCCTGGGCTGGGGGTGGGTCAAGGGGTGAGGAGGGAGGCATCCGAGGCACTCTCAGGCAGTCCTGTCACAAAATCACGCACTGGAGTTTGTGGGAGCCCGTGGCTCTGTCCCCTCTCCACTTGGTCTTTTTCTTCTTCTTCTGGCTTTTCTCTGGGATCTGTTGCCTGTTTTGGAAGACAAAGAGGAAAATTTGTGTATTTGTAAATACCTAGCTATCTCCCTCTCCACATAAACGCTTCCACCATCACATGGGTTTTGATGCCACACAGCTAAGAAGACAACCACCTGTGCTGTGGGTTTTCAAGCATTCAGGCTAACAGCAGGGATGTATGTCCTGCCAGGACACTTTGCCTCCCATTGCTCTGGGTGAAGTGCTGCCTCCTCTTCTCCTGTCACAGGGCTGCTCTGGGAAACAGGGCTGCTTTAAGCAATGCAGAGTCATCCATCACACTGCTGCTAATGCTTGTTAGGGAGGATGGTGAAAGAAATAGAGTGCGCAGAGAAATAAAGCCCTCTTGGAACAGCTGCCTTTCAGCCAGCATCACCCTTGCTGTGGACTTGGGTTATGGAAAGGGGATGAAAAATAGCAATGAAAAAACAGGGTCTGCTGCCAATGGGGCTCTGGCCTCCCCTGGGAGCTGTGAAGAGCACCACAACATGGAGAGCAAGCTGACCCCAGAAAGATGGCCCTGCTTGCCTGATGTCACAGTTGTAAAATATGCTGTTGAGAGCCCTCCTGCATTGCCCCCCAATCCCTGGCAGCCAGGCAGGCTGTGAGCAACCTCCAGAATGTCATGTTGATAGTTTTTTCCTTTCCATTATGATGAGGCATTGCCCAAATGCCTCTTTGTACCAGTTTGCCACTCAGCCAGCCCAGAGATGCAAGTTCAACAGAAGGCAGCTTTATAGTTCAAACACCCAACAGGCACCCTGTAAACTTATATTTTATTGAAAGATAAGCCATATGAAGATTGGCAACTTCTGTAGATTCAAACAGTGTCTAACCAACAAACCTCTTTCCTATGTAATATGCCAGGCACTAAACTGAGTTTTTAGACCAAGTTATCCAGAGCAGGATGAGACACAGCCGGGAGACAAATCACCTCATTTCATGTTTTTCTTTCAGCCTCAGCTCCCAAATGGTTGCAACCACCTGGATATCTCAGCTTTGGTTAATAAGACTTTTTTTTTTTATTGAATATGAAGGCTGGAGGCATGTAACCCATAAAACTTTAGAGCTCAAAACTAGAAAGCTAAAATTCAAAAATACTTTGAAGTTAATTTGGATAAACACTAAGCGGCTGCAAGCTGTTCGCAGTGTTCTGGAACTGTTTCAGAGATCCAGAAAACCATGTCCTGTGCCTGCTCAAGACTTCTGCTGTGACAGCCCTTGTGTACAAGATGCTGCAGCATAGAAGGGATATCAGGAAATTTAGAGATCTATTGGGCAGACTCAATCACCCCACTCCTCTCTGGTTTCCTTTCAGACAACAACTTCTTGCATGAAGACAACTGAATTGGGAGTCATCTCATCCAAGTGCAAGAAACACAAACAGTGCCAGCCCTGAAGAAGTGTCCTCACCCTGCAAACCCTCATGGGCTCCAAGGACCCTCCTCAACATTGCAAAGCACTCCAGGAAGGACACAGTTATTAGGGAGCTGTAGATTTACATTTTGTTTGGAAAATCTCACTTAAAAAAAGTAAGAATGGGTGTGTGATTCTATTCTATGGCTGTGGACAATTAGCAATGCCTGAAGACCAAGCAAAGCTGCTTTGTGGCAAATAACCAGCTGGATCCCACAGAACCACCACTGGATCCCTGCTCTCTGACTTAACCCAAGTTCCAGCTCTCATGAGCATCTCTGCTGCTCTTGATGCCATGGAGGGTTTCACCCATCTGGTAATTATTTTCATGGTGCCTGCTCGGAGAACTGAGGTGCATCATCTATTTTTTAGGTTACAGAGAGTGCATTTTCAGGGCTTGAACTTAGCCTTGTGTCATTACAATGCTCTTGCCATGCTATGTCTATTAGGAGCCACATTATGTAGAAAAACATAACAAAATAAACATTTTCTACATTATGTAGAAAACCAGAGCCTCACCATCTTATTTTTACTGTGTGTGTGGTTTTCCTTTTCCACAGTAGAATAGCTGGTGGTAGGAGCTCACTATTATACAAAAGTAATATCTAGCCAGCTCATGCTTAGTTACAGAACAGTTGGGAAATAGCTTGGGATGTTTCCAGCTCAGCTCTGTAGTTCTCCAAAGACTTTCTGCCCCCTGCTTTTGAGACATGTGGGAAGAGTGGGCAGTACCATCTGCTTTTGATGGAGGCTGACTCGAGGCTGTGCTAAGATATTCACAAGTACAGATACACTGTGAATAAATGCCTCATGGTTTAATTGCCGAGTGAGGCGCTTTGCCTGCACAGCAGGGAGGAGCACGATTGCAGCCCAGCACCCTCCCAAAACACGAAAAACGAGGGCCCAGAAAAATCTGGCAAGACAACCGGTGCCAGAAAAACAAATCTTCTGGGAGAGATTTGAGATTATCTGCTGAGACTCCGAGGTGTGTGTGTGTGTGTGTGTGTGTGTGCAGCTCTTTTCCTGCAGGGTTCTGCCGGCAGCGGAGCTGGGGTTGGCCCCAGAGCGGCGTTTGCCAAGGCGAGCACAGGCAGCTCGTGCCAAAGCTGGGAACAAACCTCTGCAGTCTGAGGAGGAAACCTGTGGCATAGCCATTAGGTCATGCTGTTTCTCACACAAAGCAGCTTAATTTTTTTTTCCATTTAGGAAGCTGAAAACGTTAGAAGTCACCTACAACATTAGAATTTTGTTGAGGTTTTTTTTGCTAGTCCTTTTTAGCCTTTGGCAATGTGAGACCCTGAGAGGACAAAGCTGTGAGAACCCAAATTACTGGTCCAAAGCTTTTAAAAAGGCCTATTTAAGCTTTTTAAAGCTTTGCTCTCTTCATTGAATCATGTATTTTCATCACAGTCACAGCTAGTTCTCAACCCGCCTGATTCTAGAAGGGTAACTAAGAGCTGGTAGCACCCCTATGCAGACACAGGACACAGAAGTTTAATAAACCCCAGAAATCTCTGATCCCCAACAAAACCACCCAACCCCTGCTCTCCAGAAAGTTGGCTCCTGGCTCTCCAGGCCAGGACTCCTGCAGGTCCCATCCATGGGCAGCCAGCAAGTGAAGAATTTCCAGCTTACCTGATTACCCTCACAAGATCATGGAAGGCCTTGTCAACATTTAGAGGTGGGTCCTTGGCACTCGTTTCTATATAGGGAATCTGGGGGAGAGAAGTGTATCATGAAAAAGACTTGTAACAGCCTACATGTTGGTAGCAAACACATTTCAAAATGAAAAACCCTAAAGGCTGGAGAAAGCGGGTGAGGAAGAGTTCAGGAAAATACAGGTAAACAAAGTGTTGTCATGACACTGCTATCAACACCTTCACACTCCCAAGCAAGGTCAGCAAGCACCTACAAAAGGTTTGGAATAAGCACCAGGCAAACCAGCTGCTATCAGAGCTCCAGGTTTGGGGAAGAATAATCACAGACTTCATGTTGTCAGAAGTTCTCTCCCCCCAAGTTGTGCTTGCAGACATGAAAACAGCCAAAGGTTGTTGAAAGACAAGCACTTGCCAAAAATTCTTGCTTAACATATTTTATTAGGACTACTGCATGAATATTTCATGACTACAATTCCCCTTCAGAGTAAAATGATCTTCTTCTTCAAAGTCTGACAGCCAGATGGGGCCTCCTAGAGTGCTTGTCCAGCACACTGGCAGATTTATAAAATGGCCTCTGATAAGGTGTTTTTGTACATGGTCTTTTCCAAAGAGTGCATGTACAGATGGATCCAACATGTTGTGTTGCAGTTTGGGTGCCCTGGTTCCTACAGAAAGGAACATCCTTGGGGAGGGGAGGGAATGAACATGCCCTGCCAAACTCCCATTGTGGCCTGTTTAAAAACACTGCACATTTGCTGCTTAGGCACAGCAAGCTTCCCAGAGGTCTCAGGCTTGTTTGCCTTTACCTTTCCAGTTCTTCCTCCAGGAACTGTTGCTCCCCTCTGGGTATTCAGGGCTGCTGGCATTTAGAGGTGGAGTATCGTGTCATCTACACCCATCCAAGAACAATTTCTTGGGCTAAACTACAGCATGAATAATGCAGAGTGAAGATAGTGGGCCCAACCTAGATGATTTAACAACCCTGCAACTTCATTATCTTTAACAATCTCACTTCATACAGATTCCTGTGTATACTTCCTAACGCCTGACTCTGCCTTCTCACTTTCTTCCTTCATTTTGAGCACCTCATGTTTCTCACCACCTGCAGAGGCCTTGTTCATGTGGCTTCATGATGGCCACAGCTTTTCTACAGCCTAGTGCACAGCAGAGGTTCTAGTTACAAAGATGAACTGACCCTACTGTATGAAATCTGCATAGCTACCAGTTTGCAGTAGTCAAAAATGTAATAGCAAGTTTGATTGTACGAGAAATGCTTTAAATCAGCTCCGAATGAGAAAAAAATTCAATTCTGAACCCCTGTAATGGCACTTGCAACAACCAATTAAACAATCCCACAAACTTACGTTATGTTTTGTTGCCATTTCTCTTCCCTGTTCTCTTGTAATTTTCCGTAAATGCATTAAATCAACTTTGTTTGCCACCAAAATCATTGGAAAGGACTCTCTGGAAGAAACCAAAGCCATCACCCAATTATTAGCAGACTACCATAACAATGCTGAGCATAAGTTTCACTTTCTGATGCTGACATCATCTCTTATTTTCAGATACCACATATGTGTGAAGAAATATAAAGACCAAATGAACATACATCAGATTTAGACCATGCTACACATATGTTCATATTGGAAAAATTTACTTGACAAATTACATGCATGCACACATTCACTCTTATTTGAAGGCACTTCCAGGCCTTACTGTTACCTCTCTTGCAATACCTCAGAATAGCTAAGACTGAAGATCCAACTAGGTATAGAAAGAACTACAGAATTAGGCTGGAAGTTAGCTGAGACATAGAGACAGAGCGTGAACAGGAGACTGGGACTCTTGTAACAGTTAGGACATCTCAGTAACTATCTTGGCAGCTGCTTGTCATTGCAAAGTAATGAGATATGGCAGAAGAACTGGTGTCAGTTCATATCCTGGTCATCCACTCAGAGCAACTGTGAGGGAAGAAAAGATGGATTCTGGGAGTTGGTTCTTAGAGGGGCATCAAATGGGTGAGAAAAGTACTGGGACCAAAGATCCCCACCAGCTGTTAACCCAAGACAAACTGAAAGACTGGCAACGGTATTTGGAAGGAGGCTGAAGGGAACAGAAGATACTTGCTAAGTTTCCAGGTGCTATTACCTATCATCTCGTGCTTCAGAAAATCAAAAACCTGATGAGCAACCATCCTTTTGTAGCTAAACTATCCTCCTCTGAAATAATGTTATTTCTTTAACTTTACCAGGCATGTGACTGTCTTCAGCCACCCCCTGAGAAGAGACCCACCTATTCACAACAGGCCAGTGCAGGGCTCTCCTGACAAGGTGTGTGGGTCAGGCTCTCCCCCTGGCAGAAAGCCCCATAGCTCTGGTGATTAAACCAAACTGAGCCAGCCCGTGTCACTGGAGGTCTTGGCAATGCAGCTGCTTCCCACCCCACCTCTTATACAGCAGCCTCTCCTCCAGCTGCATCACACAGAAAGTAAAATGCTACAGGGCCTTTACCCACTGCTAGGATACTACCACTTCTGATAATTGGCAGTTATTGCAGTATTATTTTCTTGTATTTAACTTTAAACCCTCCTAAAATGATTCCTGTGTTCTCTGCTGTAACAAAGTTGATTTGACTGTGGTAAGAACAGCTGGCCATACTCATTTCTGCATAAAACACTTCCCTGAATAACTCTGGATTTTCAAACTGTCTTTCTGCGTCATTTTTCATCGAGACGATAAGGGCTCCATCTTCCCTCTGGCACATTGCCCCATTGCTCTGGCTGGAAAAATACTGTACTGCACTCTGCATTTTAAATGAGTCTCATAGTTATTCATTCTGATAATGTGGCTTTGATTTAATTTTAATACCTGAGCATTGATATATCTTGACTCGGATCATTCTGGAGCAAAACACTTGCTTGTCTGTATTACTTAATTCCTTTTTGGCTTGCAGCACATTGATAAGAAAGGGATTACATTTGGACAGTATCTCATTTGCCTTGTTTACACCAGGCATAAAATTCTGTGGGGACTTTGTTCCCTGTTGTAAGCCGTAGGATTGCTAGTTGGACAAAGCACTATAGCTGGAAGTTTTACTGTAATGAAGTTTATGGAAAGAAACCAGAGGAAGGCTTTGAACAGCTCTGCTTGCACAGCAACCTACAAGTCCTTTGGATTTTAAGTTGCCAAAACTGACTCCTAGCTTGCAAACTGGGGTGATGCTACCTGTGGGTCTGGCGGGATGGTTTCTTTACTCACTCTGCTCCTATTGCTACGATTTTCTGAGCAAGCTCAGGGTTTGGATGAAGCATTAAGCTCCCTGAGCTCTCTGCTTCGGCAGCGCAGAGCAGGGAAACACAAACAACCTCAGGAGCCCGTTTCACTTCCTGCTTCTCACAGGCTGCCCGGGGTGTATCCACGGCATATGGAAGGGTAAAAATTTCAATCCAAAGCAAAACTATCACTACTGCACTGTATTTTCACACAGTTAAACTAGATCAAACTGACACTGGTTTGGGGCATGTTACAGGAGACTTTGTCCTGTCCTCTTCAGCTTTCAGAAACAGATTTAATTTTCCTCAAGCTGAGCTGGCAGTGAAGAAAAGCTTCTCCTTACTGAGGAGACAGACTGAGTGACTGACATTTTTGTTCATTTAGATGAAATCAAAGGGTGGGTTTTCCTTTACTTTTCACTCTTGTGGCCTCTGTTTGGATGCTTTACTGGAAGAGCTGTCAGCTGTGAACCTCACATGATATGAGTCCACCCTTCCTGTGGGGAAGTTATTCAGAGCTGTGAAAGGAAGCCAGCAACGAGTCCTGAACCCTCTGGTGGCTTTTCTTGATGACTTCCATAATTAAAAGCCATTATGAATGGAAAAACTAAGTGTTTCAGAGCTGCAGGCATATAAGGGCTTAATTCACACCCCACCCAGTGTGGATGGATTCATCGCCTCGATCAGGGATGGGAAGAGGGAGTTATCCTAGAGATAAAACTGGCAGCTTCCCTTTGCTCAGTCAGGACACATTTGCTTACAACAATTAAACTCTCAGCGCTGCCTTCTCCCTTGCACACAGATGGAGGGGAGCAGGGAACCTCTCTTGCTTTCTCCTCAGTCACACAGAGGTGTTCATTGAAAAGTGTTGCTGCAGAGCATGATGCATTAATTGGATTATACCCCTTGTAATTCCTTCCAATGTGAGGTGTTTTCACTTTCAAGACACCTGTTCACAGCCCCAAACTATGGAGGATCTTCTAAGGTTTGTTTGGCACAAAGTATGAGAAAGGAGGATGCCACCAGCACACAAAAGGATTAGGAACAAATGCTTGCTGACTCCCTGCTGGCATTCCTAAAGTGACTGTACAGGGCACGGAGCATCCTCCTCCCTCTTTAGAGCCAAACAGGTTACCTCCAAAGGTGTCTGTCTGCCTTCCTCACACTGCTCTGACAGACCCTTCTGGCTGGAGTTTCTCCCAGACTCATTTTCACTCCATCACAACACTACTGAGCTTTTCCACACTGAAAGCACCAGATGCTTATCAGAAAAGGTAAAACACTTCTTATTTTTGATACATAGGTCTACCAAGCCACACAAAGCATGTAAGGATTTGCTACAGGACACACAGGAGGAGAAAGGCAGGGTGAGACTTGCAGCCATCCCCATGGCATGGTGTCCAGAGAGGGTCAGGCAGCACCTGGCTCCATGTCACCCACCTGTCCTTGACTCTGAGGATCAGCTGGTGGAACCGGTCCACGTGCTCAAAGCTGGCCTTGTCCGTCACGGAGTAGACTATGAGGAAGCCATCCCCAGTCCTCATGTACTGCTCCCGCATTGCACTGAACTCCTCTTGGCCTGCAGTGTCCAGAACTAAGACAGAAGAGATGAAGATTTTTAGTTACTGTGAGGGCTTGTGGCTGCTGTCACGTCTGTATGTCTTATGAGGCCTTTCTTCTTCTGTTGGGCTTGGTCCTCTCAAAGGCTGCAAGATCTGATGAAATCAAGTTGGATGGATGAAGCAGTTATTTTTTATACAACAAAAACTATTCCCAGACCCCACACATCACCATGTGCCTACACAGGGAGCAGATGGAGGGGAGGATGACTCTGTGGGTTTAAATATCCTTTCCCAGTACCAAATAGTGAACACTGAACTAGGGGAGTTGTTCCTCTGGCAAGACACAGCTCAACTTTCTTCACTGCCTCTTCATCTTTCCCTCTCCCAGCTCTCTCCATTCCCCACATGGAAAAACCCAAGACTGGAAGAGTAAGTAAATACCAATTTAAATGTCAGGGAGGATCTGCAAACTGCATGGTGAAGCAGACCTGGGAGACAACTTAGAGTAACAGCTACAAGCACTTTTCTTCTCTCAATACCTGGATATTAATTCTACACAATTATAAGTTTTCAGAGCAAGACAGCGTAGCTTTGAGGAAATCCCCTTAAATATTTAGTCCCAACTGGTGTGCTGATATTGAGGAGCTAGTTAAAACAGGTAGAAAAGCTTTAAGTGACTTGCATACCCCATATGCAATCGTGGTTGGAGATCCCATACAGTGATCATGTTTCTGTGCACTGACAATGCCTGAATCAATGCTCAAACCCCCTAAAGAACTCCAGTTGTGGCAGCAACCCAAATGCTGTTGCCCACTAGATTAACCTTCTCTCTGATGTGACCCTACCTCACTGATTCTCCATCACTCTGCCTTGCAGGGGGTCCCATCAGCTACATCATGGACCACATGCTGAGCAAACTAAGCCAGCCCTTTGGGTAAAGACCACACCTTGCTGTACATCATCAATGCCAATTCTTGGGCCCAGCTTTGTACACTTGCCAGGATTTTGGCTGGCAGCAGGAGGGTACTAGAGGAGCTCATCAGCTTAGGCTGTGCTAGTAGCAACATGGTGTGAGCTCAAAGCACATGGGCTGCTCAAGACTGATAGTCCTAATGTATCGTAGAGGCAAACATGTGACCTTTGTGATGATTGAGAACATTTTCACTGATTGCGATGATTGAGAACATTCAGTCAACTGGGCTGGGTGGGAAAATTGCTTCCACCTCTGCTGTACAGCCACAGCGTTAGCATCTGCTGCCCACGAGTGAAGGGGAAAGCCCAGGGCACTGGTGGATGGAGGCTGTGGCAGAAGCATCCTGCTGACAGAGCAGCAAGTCTTGATATGGGTTCTTCCAGTCTGAGCAGGCCCACAGTCCTAGCAAGACGTTCCCTATAGGGGTAAGGATTGTGGCTGCCCTGGTTTCCAGATGGGGCCAGAATACAGCCCACTCTGCTGCTGATGTTATTTGCTGAACAAGCACAGGTGGCCATGCTGCATGTCACAGTGCAACCCACACCTTCACTCTATGTCTGAAGAAAAGGTGAGGAGGACCTGGAGACCGGACTTGTTGATGGCAAGCCCTCTAAAGCCTTCAACCTCAGTCATCTGCCTGTCTTAGCTGGTCTTCAATGCCTGCTTCCATGAGCCCTTAAGGTGAAAAGATCTTCTAGTGTCTTGCAGAGACATGGAGACTTAGGCTTGTTTGTCAAGTAGCTGGAAAGTCATAGGTGCCTTTTCATAGCCTTTTATCCTGCTTCTCCCCTCTAAATCTAGGAAACAAGGGCCTCAGCTCAAAGGCACAGAGGCTATTCTTAAGGACTGTACAAAAAAGAAAAAAAAAAAAAAAAGTGAAAAGGAAATAGAAGAACAACCCAAAGACACTGGATGTGCTGGTGAATTTCTATGTCCTGGGCAGAACTAGCATGGAGAAAAGCCAGGATGGTGTGGCTAGGACGGAAGGGGAAATTAATCCTTCCTACCCACCCAACCTGTAAGGAGAGGCTCGTCTGCCCTCAGCTGACTCCTGCACCAGCTGGCCGTGGTATCAGGGCAGGGCTGAGATCTGACAACCAACACACACACAAACACACAGTCCCTTCCCCTCTCCAACACACATACACAAATTGTGGTGGATGGGGACAGCTTCTTGTAGGGGGCTTGGGCTGTCCTGCCACCCCTCCCCATGAGACAGGGCAGCTGCCCAAGTACAAGCCATGGGCAAGAAGGTGGAGATGGATGTGCCATACCCTGCATGGTAATTTGCCTAGGGATTCCCCTTGCACAAGCACATTTGCAAACCTCATATGAAATACCTGAGGAGGATCCAGATCTGTTCTTGCACCAATCAACCCATCCCTAGCTGCCACATCTCCAAAGCTTTCCATTGCCCACAGGATGACAACAGACAAGCCCACGAATTGCTGTAGGGATACCCAAGGGTCAGCAGAGGGATGTGATCCTGCTACTCCTACTTGCCTGGATCCTGGCCACAGCATCACTCTAAATACAATCTGAGCTGCTGTGTCAGCAGCAACTATTTAAAGGGAATCACTTGCAGCATTTATAGAAAAGAGAGCAAGTCCAGGCAGCATTTAAAAAGGCACCTTAGAAACAGAAGTAAAAGACATGCAGCAGTGCAGGTTAAGGTTAATCTCAGGTGGTTTATTCATGCAAAGTTAAGCATCACGTGGGTGGCCAAAGTCCTTGTTTTAACTGTGCTCTTCTTAAAGACAGCCCTCCCCCACTCTAACACAGTTGTGTGTTAGGATGTGCTACATGAACTGTATAAAAAACTCAGAGAGAAGAGTTCAATCTGGATTCTTTGTGGGCAGAGAGAAGAGTGCAATCTAGATCCTTTGTGGGCAGGACAGGACCACATCCTGGAATGATAAATCAGCACTGAAATAGGGCCAGATGCCAGTGGCTTTGCTTCTGGTGTATCCTTGTGGCAAAAAAGCTTCAAGAAGACTAAAACCTACGATAACAGGAAGGTAGCAAGGGGTAAAATTGGGAAGGTCAAAGTGGGAAGGGGATTTGACTGGCTTCCCAAAGGGGTGAGGAGATTGAGGATGTCAGCCAGCATTCATATTCTTTTAAAATTCCTGTTTCTGCAGATGGGATGCCAGAAGACAGAAATAATCATGAATAGAGAAGAACTGTGAGCTCTCTCTTCCCCTGGTACCCTATAAAATAGCAGTTGCCTCTTGCTGGCAGTTGCCCCACAGGCAGAGCATAAAATCCAATGTGGAAACAAGGCTGGACCCAAGCACAGTGGGTTTCCCCTACCTCATTCTTCCAAGAACTGAACTCAGATTCACAGGCTGCACAGCACATAGGCAGGGACTTCCAATAGCAAACTTGGTGAAGTTCCCACAAAGCTGACCAAAGAAGCAGCATGGAAGTGTTAACAAAAGCATCTGGCTAAACATCAAGGACTCTGATGTCAGAGCAAATATCCAAAGAGGGTAAAGCCATTTTACAGAGCTATCATGCAATCAGCTGGAAACTAAACTAAGAGCAATTAGTCTGTGAAGGCTCAGCAGGGAAGCCTCTTGCATTGCAGGTAAGAGGATGCTGTGTGAAGAGATGGCTGCTTCCACTTTCTAGTGGATGTGACCCCAACTGTTGTGATGAACTCCTTGCTAAGTGAATCCTGCCCCTTTAGAGCTCTCCACACTATTTTCCCATGAATCTTGATGGGTTAAGGAGAAAGTGTGGCTGCTTAAAGAGCACTTCTGAGCTAGCACAGAAACCCAGGAATACACAGAAATTTGTGGCCCAAAATAGAAGCACTTGGTCTTCCTGGTATTTTATGTCTCTGTAACCAACAGTGCTCATCCACAGACACAGGCATGTGTACCTAAGCCAAGGACAGAGACATACTATGAAATCTAAGTCATGGCATTGCTTTTTCTAGAGCCTAGGCTGGATTCAGTTCAGATCCAAACACAGCCTTCCCAGCCTTCGGGGAGCTCAGACCTGGTTGTGCAAGTGTTTCTCTTCTCTTTTCATACCTAGGCAAAATTCCCTCCTACACCTTTATTTCTCCATTGCTGGGCAGCTAGGTGCACAGATCAACTCAAGAGAATTGCTCCACTGTCCATGGCATCTATAGGGCCAAAGATGACCAGGCAGGCAGGTTAAACCCATTTTCTATGCTTCAGCCCTTGGGTTTCACTGCCTGAATCAGACACCAGCAACCTGTTCCAACCAGGTATTACATGTTGCTGCAGCTGGTCCTGAAGGCAGCTCAACACAGATTTTGGAGTGCCTTGTCCTGCATCATCCAGAAGAATGGTTGAACATCACAAATCTTAGGGACAGGTTGTTGGTGCCTACATCACTCTCATGCTCAGAAAGGTGAGAGCAATGTGTATGACTTGACTTTTTCAAGCAGTTTCCAGTGAAAATCCCTTTGGCTAGGTATGTGCAGCACATGCAAAAGCCTTAGAGGAGCAGCAGGCAGATAAGAACCTGGGTTCACAGCACTAGGGAGAGAATCAATGTAAATGAGTTTTGACTCTGATGTTTTCTGCTTTTTCATCTTCTTAATATGCAAGACATGAAAAGTCCCTGGAGGAAAGAGTCCCTGGAGGAAAACAGCAGTATCAGGGGACCACAGGTTACAGAGCTGGAATTCTCATTGTGCTGCTTTCTCCACGCCTTGCTTCCCTCTCAGCACCACAGCTTTGCTTCAAAAAGTGGGGCCAGAGAGAAACTCCATCCTGGTAGCCAAGCTGAAGGAAAAGCCTAACTAGAACTGGCAAGTCAAACCAGAGTCTCAGGCTAAGGAAAACCAAACTTGCAGTCTTCATCTTCCTTCAGCAGGGAGGCAGAAAAAGGCAGCCCCCGCCAGACATTGGCTTCAGATGAGAAATTAGCATTCTGTGCACTGAGCAGATGGTGTGAGGGGGCCATGGCTCATATTTGGTACTCCCACACCCCAAGTTACCCTGAAGAGACATGAAGTGCCCATGCTGTGAGCAAGGAGAGGCAGATGCTCCACTTGATCCCTCTGATGCTTCTGCTCCTTCTGAGACACAGCCACACTGCCTCCAGCATGACAGACTTCCTCAGGGGAAAACATGCAACAGGGAAACACTGAAGCTTTTATGAGCCCTTCTTCAGTGCCCTAACTAAATACACAGATGTTATAACATGGAAAACCAGAGTACTTGAATTCTTGCCCTTTCTTTAAGGAAGAGGAAAAAAGGGGCCTTCAGAAGACAGGCTTCCACATCAATAAACAGAATAACGATGTGAGCCCTTAAAGGGGCTCTTTCTTTAACAAAGGGCAAGTACTCAAAGCCTTGTGTTTTCCATGTTGCAACATCAAAATTTTCCTGGCAGGAAAAAACTCCCCACAACCCAAGACAAAAAAACCCTCTTTCAATGTTGCAAAATCCCAGCAACAAGGAGAAGGAAAATACTGTACACACAAATAAAAGAATGAAAGCACCAACTTAATTTGAATTTTAATTCTTCCAATGATGCTACCCTAAGTTTAATTTAAAAAAAAAAAAAAAAAAAAAAAAGCAAGCCACAAACCAACCCCTCTGCCTGCAAGTCTGAAGTGACCTTTGATCTGCTTCTGGCCTCCTGGCTGAATTGTTCCCAAGCTTCCTGAGGAGAAAAGCAGACAGCCTGTCCTGGAATAACTAGCAGCAAAAACCCTCAGTTAAAAGGGATGCATGGGGAACTGGGGTGGAAAGGGCACAGAGGGAGGCTGGGGGAAGGGACAGCCCTTGGTGTTACTCCATGGGGGTGCAGGTCCAGCCCAATGCGAGGGCACCCAGGGACTGAGAGAGGGACTTGAGAAGAAGAGAAATAAAAAGGAAAACTGAAACATGGGAGTAGGAAAACTATTTACAGGCAGTGAGAGCTTAATCTAAACCATTCCAGGGGAAAGAAAGGGAAGAGGAGGGAGACCACAGCCTACTTTTACCCAACACTGACACAATTCCTTGGTTTGCTTTGCTAGTACCAGCTGGTACAGCCCTACTGACATCTTACTGGGTTTAGCCCAATCATCAACATGTCCAAGCCATGTGCTTGTGTCCATCTCCTCCTCTTCTCTTCCTCACAACCTTTTCATCTATGTATGGTTCATGAGACATAAGGAATTTTGAACCATTGGGAATTTTTTGCTGCATTAAGGTATTCCACTCTAGGCTTTGTGACCAGATTAATGATTCCCGACTGGCATTTTGCAGCCCCACCAAAAGAAATCCTCCACTAATTGCTAAATTAGCCTGCACAGAGAAAGGAGTGCACAAAATTAATGATAGCAACTCAACTGGAGCAACAGCTAATCAAAGCAGATTAACCCTGGCCCCCACTTAATCCTGACCTGATGTGTCTATATGGCACCTGCGTGTGAATGCATTTAACTGAGCACATCACCCTGCTGATTTCAGTATGAACAGCAGGGAATAAATGAGGATAGCATATGCAGAAAAAATTGGAGGCTGATTTTAAAGCCTCATTAGGGTGCCAGCAACTGAAGAAAATGAGTTAGCCGTGAATTGCCTTTGCATCCCTAATTCAGGGTAAGTGCCCTGTTCCACTGCAACACTTGTCCTCCAAACACTGAACTGATGGTCTTTTACAGCTGGCATAAGGCCAACAATAAAGTATTTTTTGTGTAGTGTTGGACCTGAACACACCAAGCACAGGTATCACAACTTTCTGGGAGGCAGGGAACTATCACAGACTCTTCTTTGGTAAGAGAATAGACACAGAGACATGCCCAAACCAGAGAGCAAATATATATAAACAAAAGGTTTGAATGTAGGTTTGGCTCCAAGGTCCAAAATCTGAAATAAAGGCTATTCCATTTATGTCTACTTTCAGTGAGAGATTTCAGCAAAGAAAAAAAAAACCACAAGTCAAACATTTCACCACACTGCCAGTTAGAGCTATTGAATAAACGTGGGTGGAGGTCTTCGTGGAGGGAAGCCAAATGCTTCATGCAAGCTGGCTACCACAGGGTTGTTTTTTTTTAACAACATAATGCTGGTGCAGATACCAAATGCTAGAAATACTTTGTACAGAACTGCTCAAGCAACAGCCTGAAAGAGGGCGAGCTCTGTTTTCTTTTATTAAGTGGTTGGATGCTGATGTAACAAATACATAATAATTTCTGAAAACTTATTTGCAAACTTAAGGAGCTCCTCACACTGTATCACACTTTGTAGTCTCATCTTCTAAAACTGTTTGGGGTGTTGGCAGCTTCTTCATCCCACCAAGCATTGCATGAAACATCAGCTTGTAAAGGATTTGGTCACAAAGGACAACTGGAAAGTCTAGAATTTATCATGATGCATCTTAATCCTTCCTATCATGTTTGTCCCTAATTTTACACCGTAAGTGATTCATGCAGCCACATGTAACCACAGCAAGAGCAGCTGTGCAAGTATATGGTGACCTCTGAGAATGGCCTAGATCCAAAATGTGTGACAGAAAGCTGTGGCACAAGGCACATGTGAAAGTCTTTACACCCTGTTTCTGTGGGGCAGATGGTAAAGGCTCACATGTTTTTCCAAGGAAGAACATGGCCTTTCTTCCAAAATTTTTATTGTTCAAAATCTCAAGCAGTAGGAAAGAGAGAATGAGAAGCTGCAGTTTCACTTCTAGGGCTGCAAAGCATCTGTGGGCCCATGAACTCTGAAAGTCAGGGATTCCCAACATGCCATTCAAGGCCACAGCTGAATTGATTTCAGCCCAAGTACAGTCACTAAACTAAATTCCACCTGAGCAAAAAAAGGGCTTTTTATTAAAAAACCAGGGGGTTGAGTTTCTGTTTGGTGAAGAAGAACCTCTTTCCTCATTCCCACCCCAGGTCAGGGTTTGTTTTTTGTGTTTTTTTTTACTAAACAACAATTCCAAATATCCAGTGAAAGATTCCTCTTCTACTTTCAAATAATTTACAAAAAATATGCTGTTTCAGCCAACACCAATGTGTACAGCAGCTGGTACAGTTCTATCAGAACATGGGGCATGTGAAGATAAAGTTACTCATTTTAGACACATGGATCCTGAACTGAAAAATAAAAATGGATTTTGTTTACAAAGGGATTGGATTTTTCTTTTATACGACACTGGCATTTTAAAAATAAGGTGTACAGGTACATTAGGTAATGGTTAATTGAGAGCAGGTACCTCTGATGCAGGCAACTACAAGAGATACATTTGGGTACCCACTTCACAAATATTCCCTCATATCAGCTATCAACTACTAAGATATTTAAATTAAAAAAATTTGGCAAGATTAAGTTATTTGTGTTTTTACTAAAACACTGAGTAAATGCTTCTTTAAGGGCCTCTGGAGCTATTTGTACTCAATAAATTGCAAATTTTGCCTGGGGCATTTGTGGATGTCCCCTCCCTGGAAGTGTCCAAGGCCAGACTGGATGAGGTTTTGGGCAACCTGGTATAGTGTAAGTGAGGTTAAATCTATTTTAGTTGCATTAGTGGCCACATACAAAAACACCTGGCACGAAACATTTGCTTTCTTTTATGCATTAACTAATTGTATACAGCCAAACAAATCTTCTAACATTTAACAGCAAGATTCCCCTATGGCTGTGGTCAGTCTATCTCTTGCTGCACAAAGTTGGAGCTTTAGGTAATTTAGGGCTTTTTCCTCACCTGCAGAATCAAGATTTTTTGTTTGCTTGCTTGTTTTTATTTGTGGTTTTGTGGGGGGGTAGCCAGTTTGTTTGCTTGTCTTTTGTTGTTTGGTTTTAAAAGTGTGGGTTTCTTTCAAAGATCTGAAATATCTTGGTTACAGCAGCTCTCCAGACTGGTATCCTACCTATATTTAAATGCAACAGAAAAGTAGATATGGAAACATCACAGCTAATGATGGGAGTTAGGAGGTATTACAATTCTTCACTGTCCGTGGATGACAGTTTTGATGTTTTTGGTTATAATCCTCATTCAGTTTTCCACTCTCTGTTATTTCACAGGGGATGAGCCTAACTGCAATGAAGTATCATTAGCAATAGCCACTTCATAGAATCACAGAATGGTTTGGGTTGGAAGGAATCTCTAGAAGTCACCTGGTCCAACCTCTATGCAGTAAGTAGGGACATCCTCAACTGCATCAGGTTGCTCAGAGCCTTGTTGTGCCTCACCTTGAATGTCTCCAAAGATGGGGCCTCAACTACTTTCCTGGACAACCTGTTCCATTGCTCCACGACTCTTGTGGTAAAGACCTTGTTCCTAACATCCAATCTAAATCTACTCATCTCTGATTTAAAACCATTGCCCATTGTCCTCTCACTACAGACCCCCACAAACAGTTCCTCTCCAGCCTTCCTGTAGGCTCCCTTCAAGCACTGGAAGGTCACTATCAGGTCTCCTCAGAGCTTTCTCTTCTCCAGGCTGAACAACCCCAGCTCCATCATCCACCATCTGTCTGTAGGATAGATGCTGTAGTTCACCCTTCACCTAAAATGTCTATGATCTATAGGTATTTACATTCCTGCAAGAAACATTTCTCTGAAGAACTGGAACCAGCACAACTGGAAGCAGATGCTTTGCTGGAGATCAGCAGCAAACCAACCCCCACAGTTCACAGTTTGCACTCAAATTCTTGGCAGCCCACAGCAGAGTAGGAGGGACACAAGGGCACAATACATTGTGGGAAGTACCAAGGTCTTTTTGCACTTATACTCAGCTAGAGGGGAAAGAGGACCACAAGAATACCTTGCTTACCATCAAGAATTGCCCATTGCCCATCTATTTCTGTGTGCTTCAGGTAGGAGTCTTCGATAGTTGGGTCGTAGTCTGGCACAAAAATCTTCTGGAAAAACTGAATGGTGAGAGCACTCTTCCCCACACCACCATCTCCAACCACCACCAGCTTGTACGTGGGAAGGTTTTCGCTGGGAACAGCACTTGTAGCCATGCTGCCAGTGTCCTAAACCTGCTGGAGAAAGAAATGGCCTCCAGTCACTTGACAGCATGAAAAGAGAGCAACATGAGGCAGTACTGTCATGCAAAGTCCCTTTGGAGAGAAGAGGCAGCACCTGCCCTTCCCAACACCTCTATCACAACTTGGACCCATCACTTCGAAGCACAGACAACCCCACTGCTGTGGCTTGTTTACTTCTGCCTTGTCTACAAAGATCATTAATTGACACCAAATGCATGGACAAAACTTTTTTAACCCGAGTATCTTCCCTAGAGGGGTTAGACATGACAGAAATCACCCTGGCTCAGTGCAGCTGTCAAGCTCCACATAAATTCTAGTAGCCAGTGACCAAATCACACTGAGAAGCCAGAGCGGTTACACCAAACATGAAATGGTGTGTTACATCCTGGGCCCAGATCTGCAGGCAGAACCAGCAGTGATGAACGAAACTGGTTACAGGTCCAATCTTGGCTCTGACAGCAGTTGAAAACACACTTAGCTGCTCTCTTCTCCCTCATGTTCAAGTTTGAGAAATAAAAACAAAATGGCAACACCCCAGGAGCACCAGGTAGGTTGCGGGTTTTTTTGTTTTACTTTTTTATAAAAAATAAATAAATAATGCAAATAGCCTCAAATAAATAGGTTTCTGTGGTGTGGAGAGCCTGGAGAGCAGCTTCCCCTGCACTGTGGTCACACCACTCCCTTTAGCCCGCCTGAGCCGCAGGGGAACTGACTTTTAAAAGAAAGAAGAAAAAGATTCACTGGCTGCAACTGGGCAGTTGCACACTTGTGCAGTTAAAAGAGAAGAGGCAGGCACTGATGAAGGGCCCATTTTAACACCCAACAGCAGTGATGGTTTATTTAAGCAGCAGCCAGGCCACTGGTTTTGTATGTATGCCAGGGAGGGCTGGGCCATGGGCAGCAGTGATGCTCACTAAGATCACGTGGAAAATGGGTGGCTACCTCCTAGATTTGAACGGTAAAGCTCAAGAGAGCACTGGATTTTCTTGGCACTGGTTTTCTTGATGCCAGCTGCCCAGTGTGGGAGCAGCTCTGGTGTAGCAGGAACCTGCTGCTACCCATTCTGGTTTTGCTCATGCCTTTTGGGCAGCAGGCACTGGCTGGGGTCAATGCTGAGTGGAGATGAGGACTGCTTTAAAGGGAATCTCCACAAACTATTGGCATCTTGATCTGTATCCCTATTACCCCAAACAAGCTTTTGGAGGATTTCCCAATAGGGATTGGAAACGTATGAATTTCAACTAGATTTCTCATTTTTGCTTGGAAGACCAACTTTTCTTCACTAGCTCCACTTGGGTCTGACAATCCTGACAGGCTCTTTAGGACAGAGATCCTAGCTAACCCCTACCCCCACCCAAACACATTTGATGACCAAAATTTCACCCAATTCTTCTTTTCATGGCAGGGTGGCTCTGGCAGGCAGTATGAAAGACTGATTGTTACTGACACAGTGAGGGATAGGCCATGGATGTGAAAACCATACCCCATTTGTGCACAATTTTTGACCTCATCACAAACACACAAGCTAGTGCTCAGCAGACAAGCATTACATTCTCACTGACATTTTGTAAAAGCCCCTTTAATGCACTCATAAGAAGCCCTGAGCTTATCTTGCATGAAATGCTCCCCAAAGTACTAGGATAATATTTAGCCCATTGTACAAACTGTGACTCTACCCAACATGCTTATGGGTTGAATAAGGGCATTTGCTTCCCATTGTTTCCAGAAGTTTGGTCATAATGTACATCTAAGCTACCAGACTAAATATAATGTTGCTTGGGGAGAAGAGCAAGAACTGAACTGGAAAAAAAGTCAAGAACTGTAGACCGTTTTGTTGAGCACAACCCCCTGTATTTTAGGTGATGCTAGCATGAACAGATGAAAACTTGAGAACCTGAAGTTTAGCTGCTTCTGCAGAGATGTTTCTTTTGCTCATGGAAACACTCCTCTTGAGATGGCAGATCCCATGCTCCCAATGTGAACATACAGGACATAAATCCTCCAAAAGCCAAATTCTTCAGTCCCTCTACACCTCCACCTGCCCTGGTAACCAAAGCAAGAAGACAGCTCATGCCTTGACAAGATTCTAATCTAAAACAACCAATAAATCAAACCTTAAAAAAAACATATGCCACCTCCTGGAAAACTTTAAACACTTCCAAAGCAGAACTTCCACAGGGGCTGGTTACATTGCTACAGGTGAGTGCACAAGACTCGGGATGATTTTCATGTGTTTTTGGCAAGAGTACTGACAGTCCTCCTCAGACTGGAGCAAGAATAAGTGTGTTTTCTGTAGATCTGACTGAGAAAAATGAAGCACAAACTTTTTTATTTATTGTCTGAATACAAAGCAGCGTGTGGTAATACGCTAATAAGCTCTGATGATAATCACCTTGCAATTTATATAGTTGTTTATTTTGAAGGAGCCAAGACAAGGATCCATACCCTATGCTGACAAATGCTGTCAGGGCTCTGGTTCAGTCACTGGAAGGAGGCTGATTTATACTGATTTATACTACTGACTTTGTACACACTGACAAGATCTGTGTTCTGACAGCAGAAGTCAGTAATGCTGAGACAGTAAAAAATGTGGCTACTTCGGGGATAGACCGCAAGGAAAAAAGACAAAGGCTGACCCAAAAGTGTCACTGAGACTGAGCCTCTTCTCCAAGAAGCATTTTTAATGGGTGTAGAATAAACTGCATAAACCCCCACTTACCTGTCTGGATATGTGGATGGAAGAGAAGGGCTGAACTATTCCCTTGGAGCAGCCAAGCAATACAAAAAAAGAATGAAGATGGGGAAATTCAGCTTCGTTGGTGCAACTGGACCACGAAGCCCCAACAGGTCACCACAACACATGCAGATGGTGTATCTAACGCCTACCCTTGTTGCAAACTTCCCCTGGATGCAAGTGGGACAGATCTCTGTGTAAATAATTTTAATTTCTGTTCATCTGAACAAAGGTGTGGCCACACACAACAGTAACAAAATCGACCTCATATATTTGATATTGGATGTACAAGCACCCCTATCCCCAGTTCCAGCTCTGGTCTCCTGGAAGCAGAGCTCCCATGTCAAAGCAGGTCAACAAGCTCAGAATCAAGCCCTGGATTTGTAGGGGAGGTTAGTGACATTAAAGACACCAGCTCCCTGACAGTGATTTACAGTCTCCATGGCAACACGTGACACAAATTGCTTAACTCTCTTATAAACGTCAAGCAAAAGCTGCAGCACAGGCTCTGTGGGAACCACCAGCTCCCTCCTCCTCTGCTGCAGCTCTCCAAAACTGACAACTTTAGGGAGCCTGTGGCCAACAGGCTGAGATTTAGCATATACTGAAGTGTACGTATGTGTGCTGATCAATTCCATCAGCCCATGGGCCAAGGGAATTTTTCTGTCATTGGCTTCCTTTGGTCCACGGACAGCTCTTCACATGTGCCCTGCCAGAGCTCTGTGTACCTGAAGACACCGACCTCACCTGAGGCTGAGGAAGTCTCACAGCTGCTGAGGCTGCCAACTACTCCTACAGCTGCAATTAATAACTCTTCCTCTACCCACATCTCACTCATTTACACCCTTTTACCCGGCCACTTTGCAAGCATTAGCAACTCCTTGCAATGCCTCCAGGGCTGAACCTCTGCAAGATCTGAACACTTCCCTCTCTGTTACTATTGCAGACTGCTGGCTGCAGCCACACAACCACCGTGACACACCCAGAGACACTCGCCAGGTACCAAAATAGTTCAGCTTTATGTGTTTCAGGCGATCCCTTGGACTGGGAGTTACTGAGAATCCTTGAAATACAGGAGGCAGCTGCCTCCCTTGAGTCATGCTGATGAGGACTGAATGAACTTCAAGAATTTCTCCCTCAAGTAGGCATGACCGTGCCCCAAGCCTTCAAGAGTCAAAGGACCTGTAGGTATAAGAACAACCACTGCCAATTATTATTAAATAAAGATGATTAACTCTTAGCCAGTTTTTTTTTCAGTCTGTCAGATTTTCTGCCTGGTGAATGCCTCAAAAAGGACACACCATGTAAAAGCTGGACTGCATGCAAGTCTTCAGTGAGGAGTCAGTGTGGAGAAGATCTGTCACATGGAAAGCCAGAGCCTGTCAGCCTTTGTAGTGCTAGCATTAAGCTGCTCAAAACCCAAGTAAAATTTCAACTCTGAGGTTTTCTAGTATGGAGGATCCTGCCAGGTGAGAGCACTCTCAACTCTCATCAGCTTCCAGGACATCTGATGGAACCCAGCACCTGGCAAAATCTGCAAAGGAAATTACAGTCACTTCCTTTTGGAGCAGTGATCAAAGCACCATCAGATTGTTGCTAACAAGGAGAAAAAAAAACCAAAAAACCAAACCAACCATTGCTTAAAAATAAAATCCTCAAACCAGCAATAAACATCTGCAACTGTTTGGGTTTTGAATTTGGGGGACATAGGTGTGGATCCTGGAAGTGACCTTCTGAATTCTACTCCAGTGCAAAAAGATGCTGTACCTGAGGGCTGTACCTGAACTCCTCACTGGCTTTCTGTGCCAGCCAAACCTTTTTTCCTTTTCCCCTCAAGATCACATCACCTCCCCCACCACACAGACACTGCTCAGATTTACTGTAAGAGAAAGAAAATGCACCGGGGGAGTAATGAAGCACTTGAGATTCAGACAAAAGGCAGCTAAAGGCAGAAGCTGCCTGATGAATACTTGGTAGTTATTTCAGGAAACATGGAATTATAGTCTGAACAAATAATAATAATAAAAAGCCATGTCACTGGAAATTGCTTAGGTAGCAGGTGGTCCCCTGTCTCTCCCCGCTGCGAATCCTTAAGCAATAGGAAGGAGCCCTCGCTGTGGCACTGAGCAGCAGCTTTCCTGTGGCCACATTGGGGTCAGAGTCCTGATGTGTCTGTAAATGCAGCACAGCACACATCAGCCCTGCTGACACAGGTCACCCCAAGCAAACTCCACTTCCCCACCCCGGCTCCTCCTCCATCTCCCACAACTCCATTAATCTTCAGCCTGCTCCCCTCAGCGATGCTGTGCCCTTTTCAAAATACATAAGAAGGTTCCTGTCACTCTGACAAGCCAACAGTCTGATGCAGGAGCCAAATTATTATTATTTCAATTAAAAACAATACTTAGGTTAAATTTGGGTCATCTGTAGGGCTACAGCACTGCTGCTACCAGTTTCACAGGAGAATCCAGACACATGACCAGAAAGCAGCTCCATGAGCTCCATTCTGGGGTCTCCCAGACCTTGATTAAAACTGTTGTTTGCCAGTTCAGGGTGTCTGCTGGAGGCTGACCCAGGCCCTTTGTGAAATGGGGCACACTAACTGGGGCCTGAGGATCCAGATGGCTCAGCTACTTTTACTTCCATCACTTCTCTTGTGTTTAAATCCACCACCCCTTTCCTCACTCGTTTATTTCCAAAGCTCTTGGGAGACATCTGGGGATGACAGATTCCTGTATTATTCTAGAAAATTCTTTGCTAGTGAGGCCAGGAATGCCTCTCCTATGTTATCATGGAACTGATGAAGCTGACCTAAACATACTGCACCAAAAAATCAGATAGCCAAGATGTTCTCCTGCCCTGCCCAGCCAGAGATAACACAACAAGAACAAATTTACAGTGGAGGAAGCAGCTTCGAATTCCAATAGCTGCCCTTCCTGCTCGCACAATCCCTGGAAATGGGCAGCTTCCCTCCTATATATCCCAGCCTGCTGACACACCAATAAAAAGACCCCAAATCCACTGCCCTGGGTGGTTTTGCTGCTCTCATACTGGTCAACAAGGTTTCCAAAGCAATAGTCCAATGCTGCAGCAGCACTTGGTTTGCAGTGAGACACTCTGCCACCTGCATGGTGGCCCTGCTGCTGGTGGCACAGCCAGATGTGTGTGGCACAGCCCTCCCTGCCTTGGCCAGCATCACCTCAGGCAGGCAGAAGTGGTCCACAACACCAATCTGTGCATTGCAGCATGGAGCTGTGGGGGGATTCCAGGCACGGACAAGACCTGCCCAACACAGACTATCCTCACAGCTCCACAGCCCCCTGCCAAAACAAGGGGTGCTTGACAGAATCCTGGCCAGGCTCTCCACACAGCTCCTTGATGGCTCATTGTGCTGTGGTCTTACAGTCATGATGCTGTGCACAGGCCAGGCACAGCTGAGCCAGTGCACAGATTCATAGCACCTACTGATGCGTGGGAGACAGAAAGGGTACAGGGGCCATCTCATTCCAGTCAACCTCCTGCAAATTATCATGGTGCATTTGGCTCCAAGCTTGTCTTCCAGTGAGGCTCAATTTGGTATTTAATGCTTTTTACATCTCCAGTGTTGCTACCAGCTGTCTTTCAGAATGTAAATGGCTTTTTAAAGACTCCCGTCTCCCTCCTGGCAAATGCACTTTGCATCTCTTCAGACAGCTGAAGGCTGTGAAGGTCCCTGGATGGGTGAGTTCTACTGAGTCCCAGGACGATGCTCCCCCTCTAGGGGCAGATGAGTGAAGGTGATGAGAAGGTACTCTTCTACAAATCTTCTCCGAAACTTGACTCATGGCTATGTCCTTTTTTAGGCAAAAAGACTATTGTTGTCCATAGTCTATGGAAAAGCAGACAGATTGCCCATTTCCCTCTCTGCACTGCAGTGTTCCCTGTGACCTGAGGCAGCACAGATGTTTTTACAACACTTTTACACCCCTTGGCACAGGGCAGGCTTGTAGGGCTCTCGATTTGCACAGGCTCCTGGGTCAAGGACAGCCCTCCTAGCTCCCTGCAATTCATTTAATACTCATTTACAGGTACAGAACTGCACAGAGCATCCTTGTCAGTGACCTGGGAGCCTTGGTAAAGCTTCACAAGCATGGGCTTCAGAAGATGAAGGAAGAGCCATCTCCCATGTTCATATACACACCATCTACCAGGTTTACCCTAGTAGGCACTTGGCAGATTTTTAGGTAGAATTTCATGACTCTAAATCCCAGAACTACGTGGCAGGCTATTTTCCAGGAATTTCTCAGGTCCATGTCATTACTTTGTCACTTAGAAGACTTCAAGATCTCATCACTGGCCCAAGACCCATAACACTCATTTTTTCCAGGCTCATTACAGTGTCTGCCAAGAGCATGAGCCTCTTATTTACGTACAATGTGCTGGGGAGGAGACTTCATACTTGGCAAACCCAACACATTTGTCTGAAAGAGGAGCATGAGCAGAGCTCAGGGATGATTACCAGGGCGAGAAGAAGGATAAGGGGGCAGGGAAACCCCCTCCTCTGCCCTACATATGGTGACACAAGGCTCTGCAAAGCCACAGCATCCCCATGAGCCCGCCTGAGGACAGAGTGCATTTATTCCATCAGCATCCCAGGCACCTGCCAGGACAGTCCCAGAACCTCATCTCCACTCTTTGGCGACCTTCTCAGCTGCCAGCTCTCTCTCTGCTGTCCTCCTCCTGCTCCCTGCCAGCCTGGGCAAGCCCTCCCAGTGGCAAACTCACATACACACATTATGCTCTGGGCAACTGGCCAAACCACCCTTGAGGAACAGTTTACCCACACATGACTCAAGTCCTCAACCTGCCAGCACCAGAGAGAAGCATCTGTGAGGATACCCCTTTGAAAAAGATGTACAGGGGTCCCAGCTGGTGCTCCTCAGTACCTGTGATTCACTGTTGGACACTCAAGTTTCTTCTTAGGTGTCACAAGTGGATAATTCCATACATCAGAGAGCAGCAGCTGAAAATCAACACAACTTTGAAAGCACCCTATGAGTCAGCTGACACAATTTCAGACCCTTGTGGCCATCCATCACCCCCCATTTTCAGCACAGACCTGCATAAGGATACCCTAAGCCTGGTTCCTTCTATGCTCATTCTAAACTCCCGCCTCAACTTCTAAGTCATTCAGCCTGCTGCAGCGTGGGAGGGTATATATGTACATTCATTAACACTTCCATTATGTCCCGTGGTTTGGCAGGTGGTGCTGCATTATGGATTTAAACTGTGCCAGCAAGTGAGTCTACAGCACTTCACTGGATTAGTATGCAATGGGAAATCATACCTCAAAAGCCTTTTGTGCTCTTGTGAAGCACCTCCAGTGAAGGAGGCAAACAGTGGGGGTCCAACTACTGCTACCTCTGTGCAATCACATCAGAAATTCACTGACAGCTTCAGGAAAAGATAAAACCTGAAAAAAATCAATTTCCATTTGAGGAAAAGAAAAAAAAAAAAAAAAAAAGGAAAAAGAAAAGCAACAGCAGAGTCTTTCCCCAGTTAAAGGAAAAGGGAGAGGTATGCCCTTTGCTGCCACTGCCACAAAGCATCTTTCACACACATTAAACAGTAACATCTGCTTTTGCCCTACAAACTGGCTCTAGCATTCACATGGGAGAAACACACCACACACAGTTATACTTATTTCAGAAGTCAGCCTTGAAGGTAACTCAGCCTCCCAGTGCCCCATCCCAAAGATAATGCCTTCTGTCTAATCATCAGGCTGCCATGAACAGATTTCTAGAGCTGTGCAGTCAGATTCCCTGAGGGGATGCTGTCCCAGAGGGAAGATGAGATGTGCTGGGCTGCACCCAGCCCACTGAGGACCTCTCTCCCTGCAGCAACACAGACAGCAAACACAGCACCCTGTACTGGGAGAGGGTCAGATAAGGCACTTTGATGGAACATGAGGATAAAACATTAGTTAAACACTGATATCACCACAGGTTCTCCTCATATACTGGGACTGGACACCCTGCCTTTTCCTTAAATGTGAGTGGTGCTCCATGCAGTTGTACCTACTGAGGCACAGAGCACTGGCTCCCACACAGATACAGGACATCTGTGTTACCTGGGCAAAGGGAAGGGCCATTTCACAGGTAAGATAACAAATGAACTGAACAAAGCAGAGTAACAGGACAAGGTTTCCGAGTCCAGACTCTTGAGGTCAAATCAGGATCAACTTTCAAAGCAGAATCCCTGATCAGCTCTTCCAGGGAACATTTTGATTCAATCACTCTCTTCTCCTGTGCTAATAGTTTCCTTGGCTCAGATTCTCCTGAGTTTTAATCCCCTACAGACCTTTTTTTTTTACCATCCACCACATAGCTATTCTGCTGCAATGTCACAATGGAGGAAAAAAAAAATTAAAAAATCAGTCTTTTCTCAGAAATAGTGGGATGCAGCATTGTGTTGCCCTGACCTTACAGCATATCTCACATGCGATTCATTTGCCTGCATAGTGCCATTATTTTTAAACACCAAAGAGCAGTTGCCTTATTGTTGGCAACTCAGGTAAATCTCTCATTTGCATCATATTTAATGTACCAGACTCACAAATAGGGCAAGAAATTTGGATTTGACCCTTCTTTGAACTGCTAAGTCCTCCCTAAGGGACATTCACTCTACTCATGGGCCTTTTTCACATGCTTCAGTACATTCAAGGGTACTGCAAAATTAAATTTTAACTCAAAGACAACTGTAGATATTCTTATATATTATCATGAGCTAGAATACAACATGGGGTGGTTTACCCTGATGATGTCACGACATGCTTTTTTGCATAAAAATCTATCTATTTAAAGCACAGATAGAGACAGCATGGATTGCAGCCACTTGGGGGGGGGAGGGGGGGGAAAGCCCCAAAGCAATAAGGGCTGGTAAGGGACAAGATTACTTTCATCCTGCCACAGCATGTTTCAATTTAACCACTGCATCCCTCAGCACTTTTTGTTCATATTCTTTTACCACACAGACACACAGGCTTGGTATACGCCCAGCTTTAGGAAGGGGAAATGGTATTTTGGGTCATCAGCTCCACCCAGCCCTCCACTCAACAAGGCTTTTGAAGTGCATCGGTCTCAAACAGGAGCAAGAGCACCTTAGCCTGGGGTCAAAGGGCTTGGGAAGCTGGAGCCTGAGGCTGGGAGGCATTTTGGGAGTCAAGTGGCTTCATCAGAAAATCCCTCACCTGCCTCTGCCCATGAGGACAACCCAGAGGCAGCTGCCTGCCCCTTTGCCCCCAACACAAATGCAAACTCTTCCTCACCTTCCCCAGAGCCTTCCTCATAGCCTTGAGGAGGTCAGACCTCTGCCCACCACCTGAGCCCAGCAACTCTTCACCTCTCTGGCTTACACCGTTCCTCTTTGTCCCTTCCCACCTCCCAGCGAGACCCATCCACCACTTTTGACAGTTCCCAAGCCATGCAAACTGCAATTAATATATATATATTTTTTTCTCTCCCCAAACAGATGAGACAATCTGACCTCCATACTAGGTAACCGCTCCCAGTGTTTTGTAAAGCAAAAGGATTAATTCTTACCTTGCACAAAACCAAACAGATTCTGTTTTGCTTCAACAACCTAACATATAGTCTTGTGAGGGTGGTATGTAAACAACAGGGAGTGACTTGCTGTGCTCAGGAGACCTTAGAAAAAGAGTTGTATTTCTCTGCCCTCCTAGATCCAATAAGTCATCCCCATGAGGTTCAAAGAGTTTCTGAAGCTCGGAATTGAAAAATCCAAGGAATAAAATAGGTTGCTGGAGATCTTTACCAATAGAAAACTAGACAAACTCTTTCATTATTTAATAATTCAAATCCCAGATGCTTAATTAAACTGACTTGCTACATTGCAAAAAGAATAAGAAATTATATATCCCTAAGCTAACTTTGCTGATATATGTGAAAGACTTCTCACTCTTTGCAGGCGTTCAGTCCAAGACAGACTTTTGAAGATGCATTTAATCCACCACAGGTAACTCTCACATAACAAAACACTCACAGCTAACAGGACCAGGGTGATCTTATCAGCCATTTTGCAGAATGAGCAGAGGAAACAACGCTGAGAGAGCCTCTTAGCAGAGCTTTTCAGACTCAGCCAAACCTCAAGAAAAGCAAATGGTCTGCTCAGCTCCTCACGCTTGCTATTTTGCCTGTTTGCAAATTCAAGTTAAGAGCATCCACAGCATGTGGAGGAAACAGAGAAATCTCTCTCCCACAGCTCTGCCCTTGAGCTACAAAATGCTTTCTGAGAGAGGAGCTGCAAGTACTCATTCAAGTCCACCTCATTGCTACAGCTCATTGTAACCTTCAGAGTTAGAATCTTTCACCAGCGACTTCTAAGGTCTCTTCGGGTGGAAGCAAAGCAGGGCATTCAGAGGATGGGCTCAGGTGATAGCTGCCGTGTCCTCCAAGGACAGCCCTGTCAGATGCAGACTGGTGGTGAGGCAGGTACTTCACAGCAAGATCCTATGCTGCTGAGAGCCATGATGGCAATACTGCACCTTGCACTGTCGCCTCACAAAAACAACTTACAACAGCTTGGGATTTCGCCAGACCCTAGCGCATGTCTCCTCCTCCTCCTCCAAGGTGAGCTGGGGACTCCTGTCCCCACCAAATGCCAGCCTCCAGTCTGCAGCTCAGCAGTGAGCACTCCTGAAGAGAAGGGATTGCTTGGGTGATCTCCCCCGTCCCTGCTCACCACCCCACAGAACTGGCTCTGTGAATGCTCTTTGTGACCCTTTCTGGGATTGAGTGCCGGGTACTGAGTAATTTTTTCCCAAAGAGTCCTACTTTACAGATAGATGTTGCCCACATGGGAAGTCTTGTACTGAGCACTGGTGGCACTGGTATTTCCATACAAAATCTTACACAAGACATCAGGCATATTTTCTGAAGACCACAGTCTCTACTTAATTGCCAGCTGTCTCTGCAGACCACTCAAGAACTATTTGGGTATGTTAAGTACAGATGACAGATCCGATAACAGTGTCTGGATGGGCCTTAAGATTAAATTCCATCTGAGTCTTGTTACTTTTTGTCATTTCATACCTTTCTGGAGTCTTTTTGTGTCACAACAACCAACTGGTAAAGAGCTTGTATCACAGGCTCACACACTTCATGAAGAAAGTCCACTGGATGATTTTTTTTTGGAGTGAGAGGGGTCCTGGAGACAAGCTGCAGTGGATGCTTTAATAGCCCTTTAAGGGGAAATGCCAATTCAAGAAAAAAATGGAGGGCATTCCCACTGCACCAATGTCCATAAACATCCTTTTAACTTGTTTTGGGTGGATCTCTGTTCCAGCTATTGTATATCAGACTCATCATTAGGCTTTGTGCTTCCAACAAAGCAAATACCAGATTCCTATTCAAAAACTTTTCAGCTCCTCTTACATTTGCAAGATGAGCAATTATTTGTTTCCACAAGCCATAACCAGCTTTTACACTATTAGAGTCTCTTCTGTTTTCTAGTGTACCCCTCAAAAATATACTGAAGGAAACTTAAACATGCTGATTTTCATACCAATATGACCAATTCTTAAAAACAAACACCCAGTAAACCTGAATAGTTCACTTTAATAATTATTTTCTGCTCATTTTTAGACTCCTCTCAAAGAAGTTGGCAGAACAGAGGAGCTGCAGAGCACGTTGCTGTTACCAAATCTGCATTTTCTGGGCACACTGCACTGTCTGGGCTTGGTCACAGTGACTCTGTCTCCATCCTCTGTTCTTGGCCCACCCAGCAGTGAAATCCCAGTCCTAGTTCTACCTCTGCCTGCGACCAGAGCTGAGCCAGGCTGGCAAGCAGGCAGTGGGAAAGATGGATTTCCTGGCACTCTCAAATAGAACAGTATTTCATCAAGAAACTTTTTTAAAAGCCCAACAAAACGAAAACCAAAATCCACTCACGCTTAATTATTAAGTGTAAGCCAACTGAATTACCACTGAGACATGTCAAAGCAAAAATATCTGAACCCTGGTATCCTTCTGTCCCTACGAGGCTCTGAAAGGTGAGCTGCAGCAGCTTGTACCACCATGGACCCCAACCTTACCTCTCTTCATGCCCACAGCTCTTGTAGAGAAGTGGGCAGCTACTGAGACGTGCCCAGGCTCTGCCTGCTCCATTCTGGGTGTGGGTACCTGCTCCTGTGGTGCTCCAGGCATGGTGACATCCTTCCCCTGGCTGTGACTCTCCAGAGGAGCAGTAACCACCAGGAAGGTCGTATCTCTGCTGCAGACCCACACCAAGAGCCACCCAAGCCTAGGGAAGCTGACAATATTGAGTGCTCCTGATTTTTCCCAATAATATTTCACTGTAACCAGGATGAGGTACATGAGAGGGCCCTGAGTGAGGCACAGCATGACTTACACTTGATTTCATCTGGCTTTAGTTTGATCTGTAAATCCTCTAGACACTTCACATGAATGTTACTCAGCTCCTGCTGCCTTCAGCCTCACAAGAGGTAGACATAAATACTGGGCATTAGCATAGCTCCCCATGACTCATTTTTCTCCTTTTTAAATATAGCACCCTATAAATGTGGATGCATTCTGAGAAATAAAACTCATATTGTTACTGTTCACCATGCAACCAAAACAACAAAATTCCTTCTGCTGTCTTTACCATGACTTCCCCCCCCAAAATCAAAACACCAATGCCCCTCACAAGGACAGCACAGCCTCCCCCTCTATCAGGGGGCCCAGGGATACAGCATGGTGACAGCAGGCATGGAGCCAGTGGCTTCATCATCAACACAGGCACTCACATCAACTCTCCTAAAACGAGCTGGCTCTGAGCACAGGAAAAGCAGGGATTTGCCCAGAGCTTTTACTAGCTGTGAAGAGCCTGTGCCAGCATTAGGGAAGGCAGGCTCACTGAAGAAGCATCCCTATATGGGGGATGGATGCTCCCCTTTTCCTGTCTTCCCTCAAAGATACATCATCTTCCTCCTTACATCACCAGACTTGAGCTCTCCCCCTTGGAAAAGCCAAACCCAACACTGTCTAGCCAAGGAAACACCATGAGCAGCCTCAGGAGGCAGGAGGAACTGAGGAGAACCTGATGGGAAGAGCACGGACTAGAGCTGAGTAATTTTGGTGAGAACTGAGACCCAGTTTCAGCACCGTCCTGCCCGTCCTGCCACAGGCTTGGCTGTGTGCTGTGTCTAGTGTTACCGAGTATTCCAGTTTCCCAGCTGTAGAAGTGAAATAAGTAATAATTCCCTATCTCACAGGTCCATTGAAAAACAAATAGATATTGCATTACAAGTGTTCCAGGAATGCTTTAAGAATTGCACAAGTACCAAGACTAATCCATCACTTCTCAAAAAGAAGCCTAAGACTGATAGCAAATTAAAATCTTACCTACACAAACATAACACTAGGGTATGCAAGGCTGTTTTCTTAGTTTATCTTTTTCTTCTGATAATCACATTTGCCCTGGTGACTCAAACTGTTCCAGTCACAAGTTGTTTGAACTCAGTGCACCAAATTGTGTCTGGAGAAATATGCTTTGCTCTGCTTACAGTGAGGGATGAAACATCATTCTCCCTGCTGTCCTAAAGACACAGCTGAAAATCCACGCTCACATCCATCCTGCTGGCAGGTGACTGAGCAATCGACACTCTAACATCTTGGACCTCTCTAGTAAGATTACCTGTGGGAATCTGTTTTTCAGAGTATTTTCCTAATCCTTTCTTCAACCTCCATATTGAATATCTGAAATGAAGTGGCAGAGCTGACACACTCATCCTAGAATCTGTCATTTTATAAACGTGATAACAGAAGCCTTTTCTTAAAACTTCCAGGAGTACGTGTGGCTTAAAAAGCTGATTCCTGTTTAAAATAATAACTAAGACTCTTGGGAATCCAACTCCCAAAGTCAAACAGGTAGTTCTGAATATATTACCCTTTTAGAGCAATTATGCCATCAAAGTTCCAGTCAAAAGCTGAAGAGCGTTACTAATATTTGCTCATGAGTGATCCTGTAAGTGAAATACCTTCTTGCTTTATTTACACTGCAGTAAATCAGAAAGCAAACCAAGACTTATTTTCACATACAAGAGTAACAGACCTGACCCCAAGAGACATTTGGCAAGGTTAAACCACAGCCCAGGCAGAAGGTTTAATGTAAACTGGCTGCAAACTGATGCAGTTGTACTGGTTTTCACTGGAGATGACGGAAACTTGGAACAGCTGTTTGATCTTCAGTGGTCTAATGCCAGCCACTACATAAACCAGTGGTCTCACCCATCATATTTTATCATTACAAGTCACCATTCAGATGAGGAACTGTCCCCAGGAAGTCCCAGGAAGACACTCATCTCGTGACAAAGAACTAGGCAGATGCAATCAGGACTTGGCCATAACCAAACACAAGGAGGAAAGAGATCAGCAAACCATTGAGGGCATTTCCCCCACCTTTGGGAAAATACAGGGTTTTTCCCCTCCACGAAAGGAAGGACTCACTTCAGGTAGGTCTAGCAAGCTAATATGAGGATGAGAACAGTTGTACAGTCAAGAAAGGCTTTCTATAAAATGATGTGGAATTTGCAGCAACAAAGGCTCATACCTTGGAGGGCTGAGAGGGATAAGGAAAGAATTTTTACCACATTGCATAAAGCTACATATGGTACAACATTCTTTCCAGAAGAAGACCTTCAGAAAGAGAAGGCATGGCAGGCAAGGCAGGCATTATGTCATCTGGGAGAAGGTTAAAGGGTGTCACTACACTTTCTAAATCACTCTATAGTAGGAGCAGTAGTTTTGAACTACTACAAAAAAGTAGTTCAAAATTTTAGTTTCAAGCCCACCAGTGGCAAAAAAATTCCAAGATAAACAAGATCTAGCCAAAAATTAACAAAAACACTCAGTTGTAGAAGTACTGAGTAATTCTGCTGGTCAGTTTTAACTAGAGAAGAAGCAGTAGGAAGGGAATCCAATCCCAGAGTACCTCTGACACTTAAGATGCCTTCTGAACTACCTCAGCATTTGCTGTATTTATGCTCCCAACACAGCCCACAAAGAAGAAACTTCTACTACCCCATTTTAGTAAGGAGAAAAGTTGGCACAGTGAGAGGCAGATTCACCATAATGGACATCTTTAAGAGTTGCTGACCTTACCAGCCTACCCACCTTTGGGCAGCCTGTGACAGAGAAGGTACCTGGGAGCAGCTTTGCCACCCCTTCAGCCAGCTCCAGCCATTGGACTGCTCTTTCTGATTAAACCTATATGTCTGTGCACCACTAACCACAACCTACTTAAAAACTAGTGTCTGAAGCAGTAAAATTAGCAGGAATGTCAGCACTAAGTACCGTAAGTACTGTAAGTATAGCAAACCACTTTAAAAATATCATTAACCTCCCCCAACCTCTTCCCTCAATCATTATTTCAACAGACATATTTTTATATAATCATTTCACCATCTAAGAACAGGTACCCAGGCTGCCATATCCCTATGCAAGATTTCCATACATGACTCCTCCACTGACATTTTCTCATATATACATGCATGCATGGACTGGCAATTGCCCTGCTACATTCTCAAACAGAAAAATAAAAGAGTCATAAAGCTCAAAAAAATAAGCATGCCAAAAAATTCAGCATCTGAAGTTACAGCTGTTCTCTGCTCAGAAAGAGCCAGTCATGGTTTCTTGCAGATGTTATAGAAGTCAATGGACTTGCTCTAGATTTACTTTGGATGCAAACACTCAGGACGTGACCCACTGGGCCTTCTTTTCCCCCCAGAGAAAAATACAGCCAGTGACATTTGAGTAGAACAGGAAGGCTGTACTCCCTTCCCCACTGAGGTCTTCTGTGAAGTCCCTCTGTAGGCAACAAGAAGCAGTAACTCCACCAAGGAGTGGGCTAATGTTCCTCCCAATCTGCCAGTCCCACGCTCATTCTGTTTTCACTTGGACCAAATCCTCCCAACCCCTTCTGCTTTACATTTAATTAAGCATGGGTGCCTCAGACACTAAAAATAATATTGTTGATCTCTGCAAGGTCATTTTCAAGGCATGTTTCCATTTCTTTTAACATGACTTCTCTTTCCTAACCCTGTCTAGAGCACTGTCTCAAAAGCCTGAAAATGAGTTCCATATTTTCCATACTGAGTCTGTCTTTCTTAGCCTTGATCTATTTATTTACAACCGTAAAAGCTTATGCAAACACCACCACCATGCAAAAACACTCCCCTCTTTGTTCCTGTGTTCCCTCACGTTTGTTCCATGTTCTCTCATGTTAACATCCTCCATCTCCAGGGCCTGGAGTCTCCTCTACATCTTGGGCTGCACACTCCCGCGCTGAGGTGCAATCCCTCCTGCCTCTGCCTCCACCTCTGCAGGTAAGGAAGGTAAAGGAATGCACAGCCATGAAACAGTTACAAGGCTGAGGTGAGGGCAGCTGCCACGTGCAGAGGCACCACACAGACCCAGAGCACCCATGCAGGCTGTGAAGGCTGAGTGATGCTGGGTGAGAAGCCACTAGGTATGACAGCATGGCTGGAGCAGTACAAAGCAAACAAACCAGGCAAAACCAAATTGAGACTTGTCCAGTTGAAGGCTGGACCTTAAAACTTTCATAAGGCACACTGATTCATCCTAATGAACTGACTCACCTGCACTCATATGGTCAGCAGGGATGCCTGGCTTGGCAACTGCTGGAGGTGCACAGAGGTACTTGGCTTGAAGCTTGAACCCAGCCACAAAAAATGTCACACACAAAGAAGGAAGATAAAAAAGAAGGGACAGAAATTAACAAAGCCAAACAGCTATCCTCAAGGTGCCCTCCAGAGTTAAGAGCAGAAGGGAGTTTCTGCCCTGACAGTCTCAGTAACGAAACACCACTGGCAGCACATGGTGTGAGCTCAAGGGCCATGCAGGTCTAAGGTACAGGACACTGTTTCTGTCCACACTTAAAGAAGAGTTCTAAGGAGCCACAGCACGATGCCAAGGATAGTGATTCATTATTCATTTTTTCTATATTCACTTGTCCTTATGTTGCCCTCACCTACTACTTTGCCAATGCAACACCAACTCATGTACAGGACTCATGCTCCTGCCCCCCTTCAAGCCCTCAAATGCCAAGCCTCCCTAAGTGCCAAACAATGTGTGGGGAGAAGAAAAGAAATGAAAGAAATGCTCTCTAACCATGAGATGATACAGTTCTATTTCTTCCTTTTGTTAGCCTCAGCCCCAGATTAAGAAAAAAAAACACACAACACAACACATATCAAAACCTCCCCCTACGAAGAAGCTTTGTTTCTGTGATTCTTAGTTCCTCTGCAAAAAAAAAAAGAAAAAAAAAAAAAAAAAAAAGAAAAAAAAAAAAAAGAAAAAAAAAAAAAAGAAAAAAAAAAAAAAAAAAAAAAAAAAAAAGAAAAAGAGCTTTGTGAAAACACCAAAAACTTCAATAAATTGAAACTGCCTTCCACTTAATTTCTGAAAACAGAGGCTGGGCCAGCTCTGACCCTGATGCAGCTGCTCTGGTTTGGGAGTCATGCTGGTGGGGTGTTTGACTCTCTGAAATCTGGGCTACACACTCCATGGTATGAAATATTGAGGTATGACTACAAAGTGAATGCTCTTGTTCTTAGTACCAACTATTGTATGAACAACAGTTTCCAGATAAGACATAAATTAAAACATTCCAGCCAATAGCATCCCTTTAAGAATGTCACCAACACCTTAACCCACCTTAACTTTACTCAACTGTCTTAGATTTTCAGACTTTTGTAATATGAGGTGACTAATGTAGACAAATGCCAGCTGATGAGTGCAGAAGAGCTGCAGCTACCTGTGTTGAGGGTCTGGACTCCACTGTGCACTTTGCTATGCTAGCAAAACCCCTGCCCCTAACTTGAACCACCGTGGCATAGTGTCTCAATTTGTTTCACAAAGTGACTGGCACAACAAAGAAAATTACTACAACTACATCCAGCTAAGTGCAGGATGCTGAGACCGGTCCACCCAGGGTCTAACTCTTAAGTTGCTCCTCCACTTGCAGCCAGCATTGCTTTATCTTAATTTCTCTGCCTGGGAAGCAATTTTCTAAACAATGTTTCTAGAGCTCTTAAGCCATTAAAAAACAAACGAACAAACAAAAAAACCCACCAAAAACCAATTTGCCATGTTTTTTTCTTTTCTAATCCCTAGCAATCCCAAGCACAAGAGCTGAAAAGTCTGTGTCCTTCAGCTGTGTTTCAACTTTTCTTAAATCAGAAAACGTAATACCAGGAAAAAAGTACCTCCTCCTCCTCTCCTTGTTTCTTGGTAGTGAAAGGTAGCATATATAACTTCCTTCTAAAAGCCTAGCGTATAAGCACATTAACCTCGGCGCTTTCACGAAGTATTTAGTGGTCCAAGAGCAGTTTTAATGGAAAACAAGAGCTCCAGCAATACACAGTACGGCGGATGTAAGAGGTAGGACAGAAAACGACTAGCGTGGGTCTGAATCTGCTGGGAGGAAAAGACCCCGAACGCAACAAAAATCCAGCAAACCTTCAACTTAGAAAGATCTTCCATCACACAGTGTAACTCGGAGTGACCCCCTCTCTCCCCCCACCCACAGCCAGAAGACGACACGACCACTGCTTTACATAGTCCCTTTTCCAGCGTCCGGCACGGAAGGAAGGAAACACAACACACACACACACCTCCTCCCCCTCAGGACATCGAAATCCCACCCGCGGCACAAGGCGACCGTACCGTCCCGAGCCCGGCGGTGCTGAGAGCGGCGGCTCCGCGACGACAGTCGGCGATTGCCCCTTCCTTCTTCCCGACAGCGGTCTCCGGCCAGGGACAGCGCCGGTGCCCGGGGATCGCTCCTTCAGGCCGGGGGGAGCTCATGCCAGAGCGGGGCACCGCATTTCAGCAGCAACTGCTCGGGGAAGAGGAGGGAGGGGAAAGCCCCGCCGCTGTTACCGCCGGGTGCCGGGGTGATCCCACTCCTCCCACGGGCTTCCCACGCCTGGAAGAGCCCGTGAACTCCTCGCAGCGCAACCCCGCAACCCCTCGGCTTGGCGGGGGTGGTGGGGAGAAGCGAATCAAACAGATTTATTGGTTTGGGTTTCCCCCCCCCCGCTAAAAGCACCACCCAACCCCCAGCCCCTCTTCCCCAAGTCCCGCTCACCCGGACTGATAGGGCCGCGCCTTCAGCGCCCGCCCATGCCCGCCGAGAGCCGCCCGCGGCCGGGCAGTGCCGCCGGCCCCCGCCCGCCCCTTCCCGCCCCGGCGGCCACGGCGGGGAAACCCGCACTGGGCCACCCCTTATATCGCCGCGGCGGCTGCTATAAATAGCCCGGCCCCGCCGCCGGGGGACGGCCCGGGTGCCGCCGGCGAGGGCTTCACAGCGGCGGGCGGGCCCCACCATCACCTGCGGTCCGCCGACGGACTTCTCACTTTTAGTGTCCTTTCGATGGGGCTCCCCGACGGGCACGGGGCGGCGGCAGCGCCGCTCCCGGGGGGAGGTCCGGGGCCCGCCGACCCCCGGCGCGGCAATGGGCCCGTCCGCCGCAGCCGCCGCGTTAAGGTGGACCGCGGGAGCGGGCGGCGGCACCTTAAAGCCGCCCGGGTGGGAGGGCGGCCGGTGCCTCGCTTCTCTCCTCCCGGCACCCCGCCGGGTTGTGGCTGAAAAGGGAGCGGGCCGACCCTCCCTCCGGGCGGTGGGAGTCTGTACAGCCGGCAGAGAACGGCGAGGGAAGGAAACTGCTTGTGTGCCGGCGGTGCTCGGTGGATGGGGCAGCAAGAGGAGGGCACAGGAGCTTTCGAACGCAGTCCGTGGCACACGAAGGCGGCACGCACTAAGCCATTAAGAGCCAGCTACTTTGTGTGCTCACAGGCATACACATTCATACTAAATACGAGGAAGCCTTCCCAGTTTTTATAGCAATAAGAGAACGTGTGCTTAATGCAGCACGACTCGTCCTGGATGGGACTTCACAGGGAGCACACGGGCAGTGGTTATGTTTCCTACTTTCTCTCTGTGCCTGTGGCACCGGGAGACAGAAGAAAAGCAGCGCTTCACATTTCGCCTGCAGACTCCTCTGCCGCTTTACACCTTCCCCTTGCAGCTGCCAGGAGCAAAAGCTCTGCTTCTGCGTGTGCACTCATTAATTTACACACGCTGCCCTCACAGAGGCTGCAGGCAATCTCTACGTGGGAATCACCTGTGTCAGTAAGGACGGACCCGTCTGGCTGTGCCCTGTCCTGCAGACTGCTCAGGCACGTAAATGTCCGGAGCATCTCCGGGCGCTGCATTTAGGCACTGGCTAAGTTACCTTGCTAGGTCACAGCCCAGCACCGTGTTGAGTTTCAAAGCAGATGCATAAGACTCTAATTGGTTCTTATAACTGAACAACCCCAGCTCTCCTCCGGTGCCAAATTAGCATTACCTACACCCCAGTGCTCTCTGAAAATGTCTAGCCAAGGGAATCCAGCACTGTGCTGTGGCCTGCACAAAACAAGAGAGCCTCCATGCTGTCTTTCCAGGTAAGTGAGAGGCAGAGAGGAGCACACTTCTGTTTTACAATCAAGATACACAGGTCTGCCTCAAAATATGCATTGGTCAAGCAGGAGCAGACCCACAGCAAGAGGCCACAGCCGGGCACCCGTACTGGCTCACCCTGCAAATTCTTCACTTATCTCACCAAGAATCAAGAATCAGGAGACACATAAGAGAGAAGCCCTGCAGGCCAAAGTGTGGGACAGAGGTGTTTTTTTCACATAAATCAACATTTGGGCTTGTAAGACAAGAGTGTGTAAACAAGAGTCATAGGTTCACACCTGAATTTGGTGCAAAACTCAGCTCCTCTGCTGGCTGCAAATTTCCCTTTTCCTGAGGGCAGACTGTTGGCAGCTTTGTGCATAACACCGATGGAGGGGGCTGGGGACAGGAATCTGGTTTTTTTTCTGTCATCATCACATCTTGCCATGAGCAAAGGCAGCACTGGCAAAGCTGCTGGGCAAAAGCCTTAAGTAAATCTCAAAACACAGCAGGTTGTTTGTTCACCATGGAAGGTGTGGAAATGTCACTGAATGCTGGGGACACAGCAGTCCTGGGACCCTTAGGCCAAAGGTTTCAGGTTTAGATCTTCAAATCCAAGCATCCACCTTTGTATCTGGGCATCTTAAAGAGATCGTTCTTTAGAGCAGGCACATTTCTGCTTCTGTGGAGATAGCTGTATTTTCCAGCAAAGCCTGATACTTTGACACCCAAACCTGGAAATATCTGATGCATTTCATACCCAAGTCAGTAACATCCGAGAGGAAAAGCCCATGGCTTGGCTCCTGTACACTGGGTCTTTGGGCTATTCCTCAGTTCTCAGTAGCCCTCCTGCCCATAAGGAATACCAAAATTATGTAAGGAAGAAAGCCAAAAACTTCTTTTTCAATTCCAGCCAGTATCTGGAGCAGCATTAAATTTCTTGTAGTGCTTATTAGTTAACAACATTGCTAAAGAGGAATTGCTGCTGTGGTTGAGTGCTTACACAATACAACTCCTATTTAAGTGCATTTTTGTATCCTGCTGAGTCACGCCAAGGAGCCCTCAAACAAAACTACTTGTTCAGTTTGACAGTAGAGGCAGTGGTATGAAGAGCTCCTCCTTCAGCAGCCATCCCTGGGTGTGTGTGTGTGCACGGGATGGGCAATGCTTCAAACCATAGAACTTAATACAAAGCTAAAAGAAAAAATTGCCTTAAGATTTCAGCCAACAATTCCCCCCATACATTTTTAAACACACACGACATTTCCAGTCTCTTTCAACTTCGCTTCATAGATTAAAGAGACCATTCAGTCTCTGAACTGCTCAGGTCAACCTACACTTCAGGCAAGCTGCCTCTAAATGAGAGGGCACATTATTTATATAGCATAATATTTCACTATCAGAGCAAGATGAATGTGACTGTTTATTGTCCCATATTAAAGCTGAGCGGGTTAATGCAGCATGAGCCTCTAGGCTTGTTTTGCTGGCAGCTGGGGACTCTTCCCTTGCCTGCCCCTGGCATGCTCTGTGCAAGCAGAGGTCTGCAGTGGGTGGCTGCAAGCAGAGGGAATTGCAGAACAAGGCAGCAAGGCAGGAGCTGTTTACACACACACACAAAAAAGCAGTATCTCCTCTGCAGGAACAGTACAACGGGTAAGATGTTTGCCTGTGGAAGTTTCTGCCAGTGCCACGTAGCCTGGGATAAGAGGTCACTGGAGTGAAGGCAGAGGGTGGAGATGGGATCTGAGGAACAAGGAGGCCCTCCCATGAGATAACAAGGCACTGCTGGCACTGTGGGCAGCTGCATTGTGCTGGAGCAGGGAGCTGTGCCCAGCTGCAGCCCACAGAGATGCATGCACCATTCTGCACTGGGTCAGATCTTGCTAGAGGGGAGACCCACGCACCTGGCCTTTTGTGCTGAATTTGGAGAAGAACACAAGGGCGCCAAAGCCTGTGCCATGCCTAATGTCTGTCTCAAATGAAAGACAAAGGAAAAAGTTGAGGTGCTTTGGTGATGTGCCAGCTGGATTCAAATCTGCATGAAACTGACACAATAGTTTTGTTGTCACTGTAAGTCCAGTTCAGCAGATGTAGCAAATCACTCCTTCAGGCTATGGATGAGAAATATTGCTGTGCATCTATGGACTAGAAACAATGAAGCTATAAAAAAGAGACATCTTAAACAGCTGAGATTCATTTCACTGGATTTCTGTATGGTGCTTGGCACGGGCTGCAGTAAAGCTACTTAGCAGTAGAGGACATCTAGTGATATTCACATGCAACTACATAAACCCGATAAAAGTTCACATGTGACTGCTTAAAAGCCAGGGTGGCTAAAGATGGGATCTGGTGTGGCTGTAACAGCTGCAAGAGGTCCGGGCCAGACCCACCACCCAGCACTCTCTATAAATGGGTCACAAAGAAAAAGTCCCCAAGAGGTTTTATACATAGAAAACATATAGTGAGGGCACAGACAGAAAGCTCAGGGCAGATGGTGCTGCTGCTGCACCTTTTAACCAAGATGCCATGACAGGGAAGTGCAGCACTTTTATTTCTACAGCAAAGACCCTGTAAGCAGGAATACAGAGATGAAAATCAGTAATTTTCTTTTGGGAGTCTTTGCTCTTATCTCAATTTGCCTCTCATGTGACTTGCCCTGAACACATGCTGCCAACATCAGCTTCAAGATTAAAACTGTTTTTTCCTCCATTGTTAGAAGAGATCAGCTCCTTCTCCATACCCATTTGCTGCTTGCCACTCTTTGTTTTAGGAAGGATACAAAGAATATTTCCCCCCTTCCCCATTTAATTATAGCAATGGACTCTGGAAATATTTTTCCACACATATTCCAGGCCTGGGATGAGGAATTTAGCTGTGAAACAAAGAGACTGCTAGTTCAGTTTCTAGAAAGATGAGGATAAGCAGAGCTTTGTAAAAGAGCACAGTTCCCTAAGGAAATAGACTAATTTTGTCTGACACTTCTTTTGAATGGAATTATACCTATTAAATCACCATTAATTTAGGAGTAAGGGCTTCGTGTGAGAGGCCTTACCAACATACACTTACGTCCATGTCAGGTGCACTCAGTTTACAAATGTTGAGGAAAAGTGGGACTTTATTGCTGCTGATAAAATTCAAGGAAAGTAAGTTTCTGCTGGCCAGATTAGATTCTTGGGAACAGCTGTGCAAGCCTACAGCAGGCAAAAGTTTGTAGCTAAGATGCCCAAGCAGGCTGCAGTTCAGCAATCAGTTATGATACAGCATCTGGGTGGTACCTGGCTATTAAACGATGGCAGCAGATCAGGACTGGTAAGAAGCACTGACCAAACTCAGAGAAAATACAGTGTGTGGTCAGTGAGTAGCCAGACAATATTTTTCTCTTACAGAATAATTTTCTGTGCTGACTTGCATGTTAAAGGCCTGAACCTGGACACTTTTGCAATGAGAATGGAGTATGAATTTGGTACACAGAGATATCTACTCCAAATGCAATGGATGGTGTTGAAAGGCCACAGGCACATGGGCAAAAGAACAGAAGCAAAGGCTGTATTAGCTAAGGTGATGCTGCAACAACTGTTGGTTCTTATGCTCTTCATGCATTTGTGTTACTTATCAATGGACTCTGTGTTTATCACTCATAAGACCAGAGTGTGGAGCAGCTCCTTGCTGGCAAAGGGCTCTCCAGAGGGGAGCTGGTGGCAAGCAGAGGCTGACACAGCTCTGAGAGCTCTGTGGCCACTGCTCGTGCAAGGCAGGAGTCATTTCTCTAGCACACTGAGTCACTGTAGGAAGGAGACCAAATCTTACCCAATTTCAAGAAGCAGGACAGCTCTAAGCTCTCTTGTGATGAAATAAAAGCTGGCAGAGCACATGCTGTTAAGTAGCAGGCAGGGAGGCCACTTGAGACACATTGAGGAGATCTTCGTATGAGCACCAGTAAAGGACACTTCAGGGGATGAAAGCTGCTGGTGTTGAGCAGGGAAAGCTCAGGGCAGCTGCTTCAGTACTGGAGAGCCACAAATTAATGCATGATGTGAGTTTTAAGGCAGAGGAGATGAGGAAATCAATGACCAAGACAGAAGGGGAGATAGTGCCAGATGAAGCCTGATGACGACATTTCCAGGCAATTTGTTCACACTGCTGGGTGAGCTGCTTGAGGAGAGATGGAACAGATTAGAGACGACTGCATATACTTTGCCCAAGAGCAAGATTGAGAGATTCACAGTTGCAAGGCCCTTGGTGACTGTGCTGCCTCCATCCAGAAATATTAATAGCTGATTCTCTTAACTAGTAAAGCATTAGCTCCATCTGATTTTACCATTTCTGCATGTAAAAAGGTAATTACTTTCCCTCCTAGGGATTTCATCTGAGGGATGTACAATGTTCAAGTCAGTTACATGTTCACTTACAAATACAGTCTGATGAAAAAGGCAAGCTCTCAGGGGAATCTGAACCTGAATGGATACATGTCAATCAGGACACTAACAGAATTTAGCTATGAAAATCTTATTCTAAGAAATATTGTAATTGCTGTTTTACTTGAAAAAGAATGACAAAGGCTTCTTATGTCAGGCTGGCAGTTCAAAAGCAGTTGCAGTGGGCTAACCTGCAGAATTCTAAAATCCAGCAGGAAGAAAAACTAGCTAAGCCATTTAATCTATCTACTTAACGCTCAGGTTTCTGGTTGGACAGTCACCCCACGTCAAGAGCTAAAGCACAGATGAAGGACAAGTGTACACTGCTTGCTGTAGGACATGAAGAGAGAACACAACAAATGGGAAGGGGGGCATATTTGTACTGCTTCAGTTTTAATGATCTCAGTCCCCCACATACAAGTGTTTATCTTGGACTGCTTGAGCTTTGGGCAGGTCAGGCCAAGCACCACGTGTGAGCTGAAGCACCATGGCACTGGAGCACACTGTGTCTTAGATTGCAACTCAAAATACAAAATCCAGGAAACACATGTTGGGAAATACTATGTGGGGAGAGCTGTAGCAGCTGCAGATCTTAATGGCTCTGTCCTGCCTTTCTCCATCACTTCCCAACAAGTTGTTATTCCCTAGGCTCCTTTCAACCATCTTATCCAGTGACCTTATGCATCTTCTGGGCTGCTTCAGTATGGTTAGAACACAGGAGAGAGGTACCCCCAAGAGAAGGTGATGAAAGACAGGCTCAGCATGGAGCCTTAAGAAAAACTAAAGTAAAAACCCAGGATTTCCTACATCTCTGTTCTTGCACCTGGAGCTTATTTCTGCTTGTGCTGCAAACAGGCCACAGATGTATGTGAAGCAAGACCTGTGCATGGCAGCTCTGCCACCATCAGCAGGGCTGGGCTGCCCTGACATTTACTGGGGGCAATACCTTAACAAAGCAGTTGAGCTTATACTGGCTGTCAAACCTACAGGGCCAGGGACCCTACTCCTTACTTGGCCTTATTGGCTTATATATAGAGAGCAGAAGGCTGTAAACAGAACTATAAATACTCCTGTGCCTACTGCACGCTTGGGGTCAGAGCAAATGAGCATAGCAGTTCCCTCTGGCTTTAAAAATAAGCTATGAATCAATGCATTCATTGCACGCTGAGTATCCCTGGAACAGGGCTTATGGTGCTGGTCCAAAACATTGGCATTCTGGGCGAGAGCACTGTGGAGAATAAGGTATGTGATAGCAACACAGAAGAGGGCATGAAGCAGCCTGGTCCCTGAAACCCAACTCTGTCAAGAAATGGTTCAGCAGAATACCTGGATGCCAAACCTGGAAATACCCCTTGGCTCAAGGAAGTATTTATAACCTTCTGGTGGGCACTGATCTGTCAGGTTACATATCAGATCTCCCTGCTGTCCATGTGAAACTTGCTTTATCAGCTCATAGCTGAGGAAACAGGCAAGAGAGATGGGAGCTGACCTGGAACTGGGAAGGCAAACCTCAGCCCTTGGAAGCACAGCACGACCTCACTGCCAGCACATCAGCTTCCACCCTGCAAGCCCAGAGAATGCAGTCAATAAAGCAGGGTGCGTGTTGCTCAACATTGCCAAGCTAATGCTCTTCATACTCCTCTAAGCCCAAACTTCCTACCCAGGGAAAAGGACTTGGATCCAAACTTCCAGAATTACATGGTGGCAGAATCCAGGTTTAGGTTAGTGCTGCCTTAGCCAAGCATGTGAATGAAGGTCCATCCTCCCTAATTCCTATATGGGAAAGTCCTGCAGTTACTCCTAGAAGTAATACGAGTTGGATGTTTACTGCAGGGAGACATTTCTCTGATTTCTGAAAGATAGTTTTACGTGGAAAGAAAAACTGTCTCCAGTAAATTCTTAATGCTACTGGACCAAAAACTGTGGTAGCTAATATTTTTGTAGAAAAGCATTTCCAAGAGACTGCCCCCTTGGACTATCTTTCTGATTCATATTTCTCTTCTCCCCTACTTGTCAACTTTGCAAAAAATTTCATGGCCAAATAACATTTTTGGTCCACTGCCTGTTTCAATCAAGGAAAACCTTTCTGATGACTTCTGGAACAGTCAGGGCCAGCCATTAGTGAAACATGAAAGCATTCAAACCCCACACTACTGGGACTATGTGTGTAAATGGCATTACTTCCCTCCTTCTGTGGTTGCTCATGAGATCAGGACACAAAGGCAGACTGTCTTTTGGGAGCTTTCCTTCCTTCCTTCCTTTAGAAGCCTATTTGCCTTTCTATCTCCTAACGACAGTGAGAAATCCTTAAGGGTTTTCTAACTCCCATTGCCCAGCAGAGAGCCCCAGCAGGCAAAGGCTTTGTCAGGCAGCATATTAATGAAACAGAAAACATGACCTGAATTTTTATAGCCTGTACTTAGTAGGTCATTTACTTGTCATGAAGAAGGGACATTTTGCATTGGTTGCCAATAATAGCTTCAGAAAAGGAAGCACTTAGCTCTCATGTTTGATTCCCATGAGGAGGAAGGGGGAGAGGAGACCCAGAGCTGCTCCCTTTCGCCCACCCCACACGGGAATATTCAAACTATACAGAGCTCTCTCCTAAAATTTTGTTGCAGGAATGTGAGTGCTTGTGTGCCCCTGGCAGGGAAGGCCACGTGTGCCCAGGCTGAGCCTGAAGGCACCTTTAGCAGGTCCTGCAGGGAGGTGAACAAAACTTCCTTACTGATTCCAAGTACTGCATTTTCAGCTGTGCAACATTCTTTGTGTCTCATGGAGAAACCTTAAATCAAACACCAAAAGTATTTGTGATTTCCACTCTAAATGGGAAAACCTTCAGCTTTCCATGGACAACTCTAGAGACTAGATAATCTCTCTGGTTGGGACAGACTGCATTGCTCTCCACCCAGTATCTCGGTGTTTTGCCTCAGTCTTGCATTTCTGTTGCCATAAACCTCTCCAGCACCTCCTTCTTGAAGCCTTCTATTAGGTGAATCACTTTCAAATAAACAGATTAAAGACTGATGAAAAAGACAGCAATGCTGCTATATTGTTTCCATCTCTTTCATGATATCTCATGCATATAAAAAGTTTGTGACTGTTGGTCAATGGCAACAAAATTGAGCCATAATAATGTTCCATTAAATCTTTCTGCTCCTACATCTTACTTCAAAGTTTTGCTGTTATTTATACTATTCATGAAGTCATCTATATTCTTCATGAACTAAGGTCAGGCACTGGTTTTTCTGGAGGGCATATAAAGCTAAAGGTCAGTGTTTTCATACCCTCACCAATTAGTAGTACCATAGTCCATCACCAATCAGTGAGGCTACTGTTGAGCAGCCCTTCTTTCCAAAAAGAACCAGGTGTCAGAAGTCTGTCCTCACCAAGAAGTACCTCACCAAGAGGTAGACCCTGCCCTCATGAGTTGAAGCAGACCAAACACAGGTGAGGAAGACACCTGGCTGGATGAGGTAGGAGCTAACATGCTGCTGCTCTAACTCATGTAGATCCACATGCTTCATCACACATTTACATCTCTGTGGAACAAATTCACACATCTGCCAGGCTGGTCTGACCAATGACTTTCACACAGGAGTCATCAAACTGCCAGACTTGCCCCTGTGCAGCTTCTTCGAGACCCTGGTATCCGTCTCTCTTCACCAGGGCAGGATCATTGAATTACTGAGTGCACTCAGCACAGGATATTTAATAAGGGCATGAAAAAGCTACTGAGAAACAGAGATCATGACCCTGTTTCTGATAAACCAGTTTAATTTAAAAATAAAAAAACTCAAGAAAAATGTGAAGGGATCAATAAACATGAGTAGCATGGCTCATCAGATTAATTACAGGACAGAGTGCATTTCAGGTATTGATCTGGGTCTGGAAAGGACTTAATAAGATTAGTTAGGAGTTACTAGCACAAGATGTAGATATTAATCTAGTTCATAGCTTTGCTGAAGTCAGGGTACTTACACTAGACAGAAAGCCTTTTAAAATCCTCAGGCAGAAACCACCACAAGCTTTACAAACATCAGTAAATCAACCCTCAGAGGAACTGTTACCTCATTTCACGTGTGGGAAATAGGAAAACAGAAGCTTTTTGCCCCACTGTTTAAAAGTGGTTGATGGGAAACCTTCAAGTACAGCAAATTTTAGAAGGAGAAAACCCACTCACAGCTCAGTGGATCTGCCAAGTGTTAGATCAGGTATTTATATTCCTTACTCAAAAAAGGACCATCTTGAAATGGAAAGTCACTAGAATTGCCATCATGGTTGGTACAAGATAGCTGCTTTTTCAGGGCTTCCTAAAAAGGGAATTGAGTCTGGAACTGTTTCAAAGACAGGCCTAAGGATTTCAGCCTGAAGAGTCACTGCTTACCCAGCATCCAAGTACCTTGCTGTTTGGATTGTGCTCCTCTTCACATACCTTCTGCTTGCTGCCAAGTTCTAATAAAAGTGAACTATTTATTTTCAGAGGTAAATCAAAGATGCGTTGTGTGAGTGAGGAAGGACTCTGGCTTCTCTTCCCATACCTTGCTCAGCAGGCCTGGTTGGTGTTCATGGAAGGCTGTTCATTTTTACAAATATCTCTTTGCAAAAAGCAAAGCTGAGTGTCACAGGATCTAGAGAGATGCTTCAACACACTCCAATAATTCAGATTGCACGTTAATTAAATCCCTGGACTCTTTTCTGTTGAGAACGTGTCACCAAATTTTCCAGTATCCCATACCAGCCATAACCCTGTGAAAAATAGAAACTGCCAGCTCATTTAAGAAACAGTTGTCAAGTGATGTCAGTTTTCACTCAGACCCCAGCCAAGATCCAAATCAAGACCAGAAATAAAAGGCTTTGAAGTGGGCTAGTAGATGGAACCTATTCATTCCCCCTCAGCTATGCAAAGATCACGAGTAGTTCCATGATGTGGAAGCTTGAGCAACATTTCTCAAGCAAAGAAGCCACAGAAAAGGGAAGTCCAAGTGTCATGACTTGAGACATTTGGGGAAGTATCATAACAGAGTATGAAGAAAATTCAGTCACTTGCAGAAAGAAAATAACTTCTGGGTCACAGGTGCTCACCCATGATTGACAGAAAGCAGTCTGGCTGTTCATGGCAGATTTTCCTTTCACCACTGGAAGATGACATGAGCTATTGAGTGCATTGATCATTGCCTAGAAATAGAGATCCACTAACAGGAGTGGAAAATCTAAGAGAAGATGGTTATGATGTGTAATGGTATGTAGGTGCTAAGTTTTAAAATGTTGCAATTAAAAGAAGAACCTCTGAGGAAAGTAGAAAGTGATGCAACAGATTGAAAGTAAAATCCTTGGAAGAGTATAGAATCAGGCATGGAGCACAGGGGTTTAAGGATCTGAGACATCATGTGCACTTCAGAGATCAGAAAAAAGCTGCAAAGTAAGTATGGAGTAAGCATTCCTGCCTGACTTGTACTTTTCTTTGGAAGGTAAGAAAAAACTCCTTGACCCTCGATTGTATTGGGGGAAAAACATCTGATTATATTCCTCAGGAAATTAAGCTATCAAGGGATTTAGATTTGAAAGGAAGAAAGATGATCCTTTTTTCTTTCAGATTAAATGCCTAACAATGGCACTTCTGCCTGGAGTGCTTAAAATCTGAGGAAGAGTTCTCATGTACCCTAACTCCACAGGACTTAGATCTTGGAGGCTGGGGCTGCAGGGATTGGGTGAACACCAGCAGCCAGGCTCCCCCTCCTCCCCAAAACCTGTTATCTCCTCCTCTCACTCCCTTTTTCAGTTTGGTGTGTTCTTGCAAGCTCACAATCTGATTCTGGGGGAAATCCCTCCATGACAAGCTGCAGTCCCTGAGGATTAAATATTTCAGTTTCAATATTTGTGGGCAGGGAGGTTCTGTAGAAGATTTGCTTGAAGTTTTCATGCCACTAAAAAGATAAGGAATATATGACAGTAACAGAGGTCAATTTATACTGTCCCCTTGTTAAAAGGTATTGGGTAGGGTGAAGTATGGCACATCAAAGCTGTTTGATTCTGTACAACAGACCCAAATATTTTCACATTGTGAAATAACCTCAATACAGAAATGATTGAGAAACATCAAGAGATCAATTTGAACAGATTCAAGTCTCCCAGTCCCTATTAGTATTCCAGAAAAAGGCAACAGAAAAAAACAATTCTCTAAACCAAATCTGTCTGGAGACCAAGCAGGGAAAATGGGTAGCAATTACATAACTAACCAGGGATTTCTCATTTGATTTTTATTGTATTAATGATAACTGCCCCAGCCTGAATTCTGCAGCTATGCAGGATTCCCAGTGAAGTCACCAAGAGTTTATTTGGGCAAATAGAAGGGAAGCCTCTCACAGTTGCACCTTTGATATCTGGAGTCGCTTCATCTGTGCCTGGCAAGACTAAAGCATCTTGGCCATAAGCTTTTGTATCTGATGGGAAAGCTCCTGAGTTGCACATAACTTAGCAATGATTTTCCTTCACTGATAAAAAAAAAAATAAGTCTTTGGTATGGCTTTTCCTTTGCTTGTTAGATTACAAGACCACTTATAAAAGCAGGGTGTTCATTTCATTACAGACTACTTATTCATATCTCTTGATTGCAAACCTGATATTGGCTTGGCAGGGCTTTGGTCCTGCTCCATACGTGAATATTTTTAACTCTGAATTGAGGCTTGATTCTCACAGCATGGGTCTCTCCCTCACATGCTCCCAAACTTGGTCACTGAAACCAGTTTTGAGGTCTGTGGGGAAAACTCTTGTCTCCTCAGATGGGCCATTTGAGTAGAAGTGTGATTAGCATCCTACTCTGAGTAGCTTCCCTATGAGGAAGCATGGATCCAAACTGGTCTACAGGAGAGCCAAAGCAGGCACAAGCCATCACAGTAAGAATAGGGAACTGAGCCATGCAACATCCTGAGGTTTAACACTGGCTTGACACTGGTGACACCCAAATGGGTCCTTTTTCAAAGCAACTCTGCAGTGCAAGTGCTGCTGCTTGTGCCATTCCTACCTGGATGGATTCCACTTAGAAATTATGGTGGAAGACACATCAGACTATAATCAGGAATCCAGCTACAGCCTCTGCCCACCTTTTTGTTGTCAAATTACATCACCAGCCTTTAAGGTATTTGGTAAGATGCTGGGTTTGGACACCAAAGAGTAAGCAAGCACAGCATGAGATAATTTGAGCGGTGAGGAGAATGAACAGGGAGATCCTTGCTTCCTGCTGTGCTGTTGTGTGCTGGCTCAGTCAAATAGTGAATTATAATTTGTTGCTGGTGAATCAAACCAGAGCTTCTGTCCAGTGCTGCCACATGAAGAACAGTGGGGAAAAGCTGCCTCTCTAGGGGCTGTCTGTGACACAGATCTTTCCCTCGCTGCTTCTAGGATAGGGGCACATTTGCAACATGCTGCTGAAAGGCTGAACTTGACACCATCTTTCCTTCTAAAGAAGCTTAAAAGCCACCTTTTTTTTTTTTTTTTTTCTTTTCTTCTTTCTATTTAGGAAGTATTACTTGAAGAGATTCAGTTCTCAAATTCATCTTGTAAAATTAATCTCACCATTACTCACAACCCCTGCTAACAGCTGGAATAAAATATCCACGCTGTTTTCTTGATTAAAAGATTATTGCAATCAGCCATGAATGAACAACTGCTCATGAGGGTAAAATTGAAATGATCCCTGATGTGAGCACATGAGCTGTTACAAATTTTTCCATGCTGAGCTTTCAAAATAATTATAGTAACCCAGCATAATTCAGTTTGGGCTTTATTGTATTGCACATCAAAACCAAAAATGGTTATTTCTAAAATAGCAATATTCTTTCAGTGCAACTCACCCAAATAGAATCAGTTCTCTCAGCGGGTTTTTCCCCTCTATGAAGAAATGTAGTGTGAGTTACATTGACACAGAAAATTGGCCCATTGGTGCAGTCCCATCACTGGTTCCATCAATAACAGTCTCTGCTGTCAGAAATGCACCTAGTTAAAGATAGTGGGTGTTTCACACCTTTTACACTAATGGCTGCCCAAGACTTCCAGCTGCTCTCAAATTACACCCTGGAGAAAGAAATACTTGTGTTTTTTTCAGCCCGGGTCTTGGTGTTGCACACAGAAGCAGCTCTGCCAATTGGCTCCCAATAGGCACAAGCTGGATCCTAATAATTCATAACAAAAAACGGATCGGGTTAGAGGGGTATGTGCTGAGATTTGGCTGGACAAAGAAATAGAACAAAGAATTATGCAGCAAAGGAGAAGGATCAAATTAAGCTGGATTTAAGTAGACTTAAAATGCTGTCAGATACAATTGTATAAATTAATTCTCAATTGAACAAAGGTTGGAAGCCCTAGAAAATAATTAGAAGACTTTGGGCTGATGAGTATTGAGTTGGAGGAAGAGGAATGGGAACTGAAGGAGGTAATCCTCTTATTTCACTACTAAATTATTAGTGGAATTACTGGGTTAAAGTCCAGCTCATGAAATGATGTGATCAAATATTCCCCATGAACAGAAAACTCTCCCCCTCTAGATTTTACTCTACCAGGGAATCACCGTTCTTGAACAGCTTGGTGAAAACTGAAGCTGAAAAAAAGTTTCACAAAAGAAATAAGGCAAAGTATTCTAAACCAAAGTCAGTGTTTATCATTGGAACAAATCCTCAGTGGAAGGGCTGGATTTTCTCTCATTTGTGCTATTGTATGGAGACAAGATGTCTTTGTATAAGGCCTATAAACCCCCCCCCCCCACCCAGTTTCTGACCTTATAATAGGGGAACTTTATAAAATTAGGCCAATCTGAAATATGATGTTGTTCGTTCATGAAGGAACAACATGAAGCCTTTGTCTTCCACCATCTACAGAAGTAAAACTTCCAGGACTACCCAGTCTCAAGGACAGAAAAGAAAGTTTCCCCACAACAATTCCTGTACCAAAGCACAGGGCTGATCCCCAGTGTGAAGCTCTGGTTCAATCCCTTCTCAGTCCAGACTGGTAAAAACTTTTTGGATGTCCTTTTTATTTTATTTTTTTTTAATTTTTTTTTTTTTATTTCCCATAATATAAATGCTACAAAGAATTTTGTCAAGGTAAGTGATAGCTGTCATACTGAAATTATTAAATTAGTTATAAATTTGTTGATTACATTTACTAAAATCATTCCTGTCTCAAAGAGGCCCAATTCAGTTTTGAGGAACTGGGCAAGGGGGAAATGTGAAAAGATTCCTCTGCAGCTCCACAAGGCATTAAATTGCATGTGATGAGAGGTGATCACTTTCTTATCCACAATAGACTGCCAAGCTCTTTGGATCAGGAAGGATTTTCAGCTCAATATTAGGCCCTTCCACAGCAGAGTTTGTCATGCTCCATAGGCTTCAGAGGAGTTAAGCCAAGCCCCTGAATGTGGATTACCCTATCTACAAGTGTGGGTCGCATCCTGAAGCCATTCAAACCCAACAGGACCAGAAGAGATGCTGCCAAACCCAAGGTGTCTGTTCTGAAAGCTTGGAGAGGGCTTAATTTTGAACATTAACCCCTTATGTAAAACGTGGATTCTCAGGTATTCTTGCTTTTTAGCCTCAGTTCTTCCTGAAACAAAAGTCGTCCCCTTTTTTAGCTTATCCAAAAAGCAAGGAAACGAGGACACTAAGTGGAGAGTCCTATAATAACACCCTTCTGCCCGAGGCAGCTTCCAGGTGACCCTGGGTAGGAGGCAGATTCCCTGGGCTGCAGGAGGCCAGGAAGCAAGACCTGGCCAGACCAGATAGCAAAGTGATCTCACAGGTGTTCACTGCTGACCTCTGTAGGAGCACACTAAGATCCTGCTCAATTTCTGTAGAGAAAAAATGACAAAACCTGATCTCTTTGTAAGGAAGCGTAAGCACTGTAACTCTCAACAGTGTGCCCAGGTAGCCAAGAAGGCCAATGGCATCCTGGCCTGTACCAGGAGCAGCATGGCCAGCAGGTCCAAGGAAGTGATTCTGCCCCTGTACTCAGCCCTGGTGAGGCCACACCTCGAGTACTGTGTCCAGTTCTGGGCCCCTCAGTTCAGGAAGGATATCAAGGTCCTGGAGCAGGTCCAAAGGAGGGCAACCAGGCTGGTGAAGAGACTCCAGCACAGACCCTATGAGGAGAGGCTGAGAGAGCTGGGGCTGTTCAGCCTGGAGAAGAGGAGGCTCAGAGGAGACCTCATCACTCTCTACAACTCCCTGAAAGGAGGTTGGAGCCAGGGGGGGGGTTGGTCTCTTTTCCCAGGCAACCCTCAGCAAGACAAGAGGGCATGGTCTCAAGTTGTGCCAGGGGAGGTTTAGGTTGGACATTAGAAAGAATTTCTTTACTGAGAGGGTGATCAAGCATTGGAATGGGCTGCCCCGGGAAGTGGTGGATTCTCCATCCCTGGAGATATTTAAAAAGAGACTGGATGTGGCACTCAGTGCCATGGGCTGGTAACTGCAGCGGGAGTGGATCAAGGGTTGGACTTGATGATCTCTGAGGTCCCTTCCAACCCAGCCAATTCTATGATTCTATTCGATGATTCTCGTCCTTCTGTGCTCCAAGCCTTGTTTCTTCATGCTGGGTTCAGGGCTCTGGACAGCTTAATATTTCAGTTTATTCAGCGTGAAATTGTAAGAAGCAGAATTGACTTTTACATCTCATTTCTGAGCAGTGACGACCACTATGCTGTTATCAGGGGAACCTTCTGGTGGTGGGACTATGAAAGGACCTTGGCATCTGCATCACTTGGCAGGGAACAGGTGCCTTATTGTTCACTGGTAACTGGATCAGATAAAGTTATTTTATAGAGGAATGTGCATGTAATTTACTTACTCTGAAAAAAAAAAAAAAATCTGACATCTGTATTACATACCAGGAGGCTGAAATGATATCTTAATGTCTAACATTTTTTTTAAAAATACCTGGCTAAAGTGTTCTACAGAGGTATTTATCATCTCTTTTCTTATCCCTGTTTTTTGGTTCCTTTACCACACTGGCTGTTTCTAATACAATCTGTGACAATAATTTTACTCTAACCTATTCTGCTGCCATAGATATGAGATAGCAAAAAAAGCAGGATAACAACAGTCTCAGATGAAACTCTACCACACAGTTTTTCCAAGGCTATTGTGTTTGCAAACTCTGCTAACCACTTTAAAATAGGTTGTAAATGGCATTTTTTTTTTCCAGAGAGAGATCTCTGTAGCACATAGTGCATCTGCAACTATGCCTAAAGACAAGAGCATGGTCTGGCAAAGCATTCAATTACTCCTGCATTCACAACTACAGGACAGACAGGCTTGCAGCCTTCAGAGCTGCCACCACACCACCAGTACCACCCAGCTCTGATCTCTGTCAGTGCAGTGTCTGCTGTATTCACTGCATCCTTCTGCTGAAAAAGGGCCAAACCTTTATTTCATAAAAACACTATAGAAGGAAGATCTCCAGATTCTGAGGAGGATACCTCAGCTACCAGAGGCTTCATCATCCACTCTTGTGGGCACTGAAACTGTCACTGGCACCCCAGCTTCTTCCTCTCAGGAGAGACATCTGTTAGGAGGCCAGCTCATGAAATATTTACTCTGCATCAGTGTCACATGTTCTGTGCGTGTTTCTGTCCCTCTGGTTAAAGGGAATGCTTTTGCAGACAGCTGCTTAACCTTTTCTTTCCCACTCTCCACTTGAAGATGACTAAGAAAGCTGGGGTGGGTCTTTTTGAACGAGTGTGTAGTGAGAGGACAAGGGGAAATGGTTTGAAACTTGAAGAAGGGAGATTTAGGTTAGACATTAAGAAGAAATTGTTCACTATGAGGGTGGTGAGATGCTGTAACAGGTTGCCTAGGGATGTTGTGGCTGTCTCATCCCTGGAAGTGCTCAAGTGTTAACTTACACACAACCTAACACTCAAGTTACCACTAAAGATTGCAGTACTATTGCAGCTCTCTTGACCCTTGGACACAAAATAAAAGCAAAAACCAAGGGGCAAAAGACCTTATGATTGCTTGAAAGACATTTCTTTTTTCCCTCCCAGATAACATATACAGCCTTTAAAATGGTCACTGCAAACTTCCCATGAGCTGGGATGGTGAAGCAATAGTTTCAGCTCCCACTGTGAAAGGCCATGTCTGCAGTGCTGGCTGAACCCACCCACTGGAGTGGCACCCAGGAGGGTCAGGTGGTGGGGTGAGATGGGAGCTTAGACACCCCAATTGGATTTGCTGAGGTGGAAGTAAACCAGCCCATGCTTTGTGCTAAGGAATCTTAGTAATTCAAACAGGATGGAAAATTCTCTTTCATCACCAACTTCAAAGTCATTTCCAGTAGTCTCACTGACTGGCTTATTTATTCTGCTTTTTGTTCTCAGAGAAAAAAAAAAGAAAAAAAAAAAAAAAAAAAAGAAAAGAGAAGTCCAAGAGAAGTAGCTTGGTCTCATTTAGATTCACTGTGATTATTCACTATTTGGCAACTTGTTTCAAAGCATCTCTTCAGCTGTTTTATATGCCTTCATTTCTAATGCTGTTCATGATTATCCTGTAAGGTCCTGATCTCCTAACTCTTAGCTTCACCCATAAAATATAACTCAAAGGAGCCTTTCTGTGATTCTTAAATGTTTTAGGAGCAAACTCCAATGGGTGGCTGCAAGTACAGCATACTCTATGCCAGCCCTCACTGCATCCCACTGCTTTTCATGCTGCACAAAAAGAAAAAAAAAAAGGTGCTCAGTAGTACATAGGGACAACCATGGTCACCTTCCCCTTCTGATGCTCTACTTAGGTCTCCAGCTCTACTGGGTACCCAACAGTAGGTTCACAGATATCTTGCCTCTCAAATGCAACACAGATGATGTATGTAGGAGAGTTCAAGCAGGTAGCTCTTAGTTGGATAAGCACGACAGCACCTCCTACCTATTCCAGTATTTTCCTCATCTGGCCTAGACGTTAGAATAGCTCCTCTATTATTTTCCCAAAAAAGCAATGTCATCTCTGGATTTTTTTTTCATGCTACTTTCAGAGCCAAAGGGAATTCCCACTTTGCTTATGAAGGAAGACAAGGATTAGGGTAATTTTGCTACACATCTTTTGCACACAGAATGGTGATTTATTCAACAAGTGTCTGGGAGAAGTTTAAAGCAAGAAGAGACAGGGTATTGATTCAAAAAAGGGACCTGACAGTGTTACCTTCAGAACCCATTCAATGCTTATGTGAGCAGTACAGAAGTGACTTGGAACTGCAAGAAAATTCCTGAGAGGTACCTGTTCCTACTAGAACTCTAGATCATCCCTGCTAGCTGAGCAGATTTATTAAAATCATCAATACAGAGTAGTTTTGTGCATGACAGAGATGAAGTTTTCTCAGTGGCAGCTTAACTAGGATCCTCTATGACAACTCAAGAATTTTCATATTCCTATTTATTAATAAGGTTTCACCTCCCTCCCTCCATCCATTCCAAGCTTTCAGAAACTGAATCTACATTTACAATCCTGTACCATCTAAGTGACATGAAAGTCCTAATTGCACACTCCTTTGGAAACTATGGGAGACATTTGTAAGACTAACCCTTCGGACTTGTGCCTGGGTTAGGAAAACATCATCTCACCAGGGCCTGAATTCATGGTGAATTGCAACTGGTGACAGTTTAGTGAGACAGCCAAAAGGACCATCTTCCCTGGGGAGGGTAGGGACAGTTGTTTGTCGGGCTCTGACAGGTTGGAGATGACATCCTCTACCCCATTTAACTATTTCTGCCTTGGGAGCAGCTCTGGGAGTATAACAGTTCCAAAACCTTAAATTCAGGTTCCCAAGTTTGGTAGTATTGGCTGTAATTTTAGAAAAATAAGGAGGCAGGAAACTTTTTATCTGCAGTAATTTGATGGAAAATTAAAATGTGAACTGCCAAGCCTCTGAACTGGCTACCGACGCTGCAGGGCAGCATTCACAGCACGAAGATGAGTCTGGAGCCTTGCCAAACGCAGTAACGAGGGTGGGCGAGGGCTCCAGTAATCACTTTGCCCGCATTTATTAGAGTTTGGCACCACCTAATGTGTAAGTGCTTCAACTTCAAGCGCTTCCCAGTGGAGGCAGGATGCAAACAGCCAAGCTGGAGCTAGAGAAAGCCTGTGGCATCGGTAAGCATTGAAGTTTAATCCCTTATTAAAGAGCTCCTTGCCCTCCTCTTGCTAAAGGAGAAGCATTTTGGAGGAGGAGCACGCAGCTCTGGGGAGCACAGCTGGGACAGAAGAGCCAGAGGAGCAGGGAGCCCAACCACACCAGTGTTGGCCATTCCCAGTTCAGACAAGCAGGGAAAAGTAATTTTTCATTCAACTGACAGATACAGCTCGGAAGAGTTAGCAGCCTTCTCTCGATCATTTTCACTCTGGATATTTGACATTTGTAGCCTTAAACATGACAGATGGCCACTCCTGCCACTGCAGCAGCAGCAGCAGCTGGCAAAGGGACCTTGAAATGATTTCATCACTGCTCTCTGGGTCTGGGATCAGTTCAGACTCTCCAAACGCTGCAGGAACTGCCTTAGAAACAGCTTTGCAGGGTTTGAGGCATGAGATAAGTACTTGCACTTCTAAATTAAAGCTGCAAACGTAATGATTCGCAACACCCTGCAGGAGCACGGGGCTGATTTCCAGACTCTGCTTAGGAAAGGAATGTTTCAGCATAAATAATATTTCTATGTTTCTAACTTCTCTTAAACTCCAAAGAGCTATGCTTGGGGAAATATTGCTTCCAGTAATACTCTGGGGAAATCAGAACGACTAAGCCAATAGGTAAATTATCTCCCTCTTCCTCCATTTAAAATAAATTGCTATTACAATTAGGACACACAGACTATGAGGATAGCTGATAACTTCACCAAAACAAAACAAGAAGCTTAGGAAGGATTTGTGTTTCTGACACATTTAGATTTAAATACATAGAAGAAGAAAGGAATTGAAGTGCTTCCCAGGTTTGCCAAGGCTCCCTATAGAGTACATGGAGAGAGGTGAACACCTAAGGGATACACACAGCTCTCCAATACCCTCTTCCACAAAAATCCCTCCTGCAGCTGAGCATCTCACCACAACCTTTCTCATAAAGTACAGACAACAATCTCATTCTGTATCCATGCTCTGACCTGTTGGCTGTTTCTTAAAGCTTAGCACTTGGGTCACATATGGTGCAAACACATGCTTTGGCCTCTGGCCTGGCTTGAAGCCATCCTTGACTACAGTAGCCATTATTTTCTTCACATTCTATATCTAAAAAATGAAGCAGCCCAAAGCTTCCATCTGCTTCTCCTCTGCAAGTGGGAGAAGACACAAAGTAGGCCAAGGTGACAGCTGCTTCTCAAAAGACCCCACCAGGAGTGATGCTGGGATCAGGAAATGAAGTCTTCCAACAACAGAATGTCAGGAAAAATATAAGACCATGTCTGTCCATCCTATATTGATTTTTCAGAACAACCCACTTAGACGGCAAGGCCAGCAATATCTAGACATGCTCTTAGTTTTACACTGGGTAGGCATCCCTTAAAACACCAGGACACTGTTTGCAGTCACAAAAGCCATATTATGAAAGCACAGAAAGCTCAGTGTACCACTGGCCAGAGCCATTTGTCTTCACTTGCTGCCATTTAATGCAGTCAGGAGCCTGGGCAGCTTGTCATAGCCCAGTGCATCTTTGGAGCATCTGGAGCTGCTGTCCAAGCCAGAGGTTGGAATTCCCCAGCTCCCATATAACAAATAATTTCCTTTGTGCTCCCCAAAGTGACATAAGTCAGCCTTGTTAAGACCATGAAGTAGGCTCTGCGTTTAGCTGGGAGCCCAGCCAGAATAAAGAAAGGGTTTTCAAATAAATATAGAAGGTCTGAGACATACCAGGATCATTCTAAGTCAGCTTAACCAACAGACCCTGAAAAAAACCCATGAGAGCACTGTTCTCCCTTGACCAAGTGTACTTGCTGGGAAGGGGACTCAGCCATGAAAAGAGTTTGCAGTTCTGTTGAAGCACTAAGGGCTTACAGGACTGGGACTTGTAGGTCTTGATTACTTAGTAAGATTCAGTGACCCCAACTTGAGAGACTTTTCCCTCCAGAGTCACTACATTTGGAGGCATCAGAAACTTCAAAATTAATTACCTTCTAGGGTACATGCTGAAAAACAAAAAACCATGTCTGTTATAATAGTGCTAGTGCTGCAGAATTCATGGTGTTGTATCAAATAAAAGTTTCATCTTTGTAAAGTCCAAAGTCAAGTGATTTTAGCAGGAAATAGTTACCATCTCCAGAGATAATTATCTCTGTGTGCAGTTATGATTCCCTATATTCCTACCTCTATAAAAATGAAGATCCAGTCTAACAGTAGGGTAATTCAAGACTCCCTCAATGACTCATGATTTTCAGCTACAGTCTTACAAATATTTTGGCCTTTAAAGGGGCTAATCAGTTATGATTCACAGCAAGATTTTAAGTGACTACAAACCATTTTCAGGGACCAGGCTCATCCGAGGTGGAATGCTCTAGATTTTTAAAGGGATTGATTTTGGTTACCTTACCAAAATATGTAAGAAAAATCTTTTTCCATAGAGAGCTTGACCTGACCATAAATAGTCTTACTAAGCTTTATTAAGCTATATAAGGTGTAACATACAGAAGGCTGCTTCAGAATTTCTTGTTTATGCCACAGAGAAAGCATTATGAATTTTCAACCTGAGCTGAGTTTTTTCCCTTTTTTCCCTTGTAAAAAAACAAAAGAACAAACTGCAAGTGGTTCTACTTCATGAAAAATCCTTTTTAGCCTACATCCTTTTTAAAAGTTTGGTTGCCCATAACCAAGCCACTGTTATTTTGTTTCAATCAACTTTCAATCAACTCTTGACCTACTATTTTAAAAAGCAGGAGAGTGTTACACCACTCACTAAGTCAATAGAGTCTGAACAAATTCAATAATGGATTTATAATACACTATTAGAAAAAGCAGTTAAACAAACTACCAGCCTGAATATCACTGGGAAAATGCAAGCAGCACAGGACCAGTTCTTACAAATTTACAGCCCAGCTCAGAGTACTTTCTGCTTGCCAGTCTAAGACTTTCCACTCTTACTGAAGTTTCACCTTATCAAAGCTTTTCAGTGAAATATTAAACAAGCTCTCAAGAGGTACATTAAAGCTAAAGTGTTACAGGGCACATCAATACTCTGGTGTGAGGTTTGCATACTAGCTGCTGACATTTCCCAGCTGGAACAAAAGCCAAACCAGCCCTTGTTCAAAGTCCAGTAAAATACCTTCATGTGTTGCTGTGTGCATTGTTCCCTAATAGTAGTCTGCAGCTTTTCTTTATCTTAGTATGAAAAGGGGCACCCATCTTTGTGCAGAACTCTACGTGCTCCCTGCAGATCCCATTACAAGCCTTAACTAACCATCACAACCCCAAAAGTACTGCTGCAGAGATGGGTACCTCTTGCTTCAACAAAATCCTCTGCAGCTTGTGGCCAATCTACCATGTGCTGCCAATGACATCTCCCAACAAAGCTAAACACAAAAAGGGAAAACCAGTAATGGTAAGACAGGCAGAATACAAGTACTAATGATTGTGATCATATAACACACACCCAACTCTGCAAAAACTTCTGTCTGCTACCAGTTGCACAGGATCATTTGCCTCTTAGAGCTTGTTTACCCCCATCGAGCACCTTCCTGTGAAGTCCTCCCTGTTTGTGACACACCTGCCAAGAGGAACACAAGGTGAAGATATTGGAGGTGTGGTTGTCTATGAAGCCCTCCCTAATTAGTGTGGGATTACACAACTCATGAAAATTCACTAAAATGGTGCAAATGAGAGGAATATTACAGAGAAGCATGACCTCACTACATTGCTGCTTTGGAGAAAAAAAGAGGGGGATAGTGTAAGAATGGGATTAATATCTCCTTCCTCCAGAGCATGTTACCAATTCTACCTTCAGAATGAAATAGAGTACTGAGAAGCCCTAGTGTGAAGAGGAAGCTCACACCAGATGTACAACACTGTACAGGACTATTGCTGCCTGTCTTCTCTTACAATTTAAATGTGCTTCAGACTAGATTCCCAAAAGTTTGAAATTAAAGCTTGTTCCAACACAGAGAAACCCATGTACTCTCCCTTAAAGAAAAGAACTGTGATCTTTTGTATAAGGCTTTTATTCTTGTCTTGCATCAAAAGAGAACTTGGAATGGAGATGAATCAGAGACAATTTCCACTGTGGCTGTAGCTGCAGTTGGAGATTAAATTATGCAGGCAAAAAATTGTGCTCATCTTAGTCTCTGTATGACAGAATGGGATGTAAAATTAGGATAACAGCCTTTCAGAACAGCCACTGTGAATGCAGTTTAGCACAGCTGATCTCTGAAACTATCAAATCAGAAAGATTTGAAACTTCAGAATAACCCAAGGAAACTTCATCAGTGTGTTGCAGAACATGAGTGCCTTTACTAGCAGCTTGGTGGGTTTATTTATTGCTGGTGGTGTCTGGAGGCTGGAAATCCTGTTAGTTCTCCACATCACTATGGCCTGGCTTGTAGAGGTAGAAACCTACCTCTTTTAGTCAGATCAGATGGAATGTGAGAGCTGATGCCTTTGGCACTTCTTTCCTTGGCATTGTGGCTAACATCAGTCACTTTTATAATTAGGGCATACAGTACAATGGTACCAGAATAAAGTGACCCTAACACTGCCTTTAGTCAAACCTAGTGTCACTTCAGTTTTGGGGGCTGGAAGATTTTACTGAAATTGGCTTTGCATTTGTATTAGGGTTTATTTATCTGTCCCCACTTTTTATATATTTTTTCTTGCATATACTACCACCTTAGAAGGTACCAGTTAATACAGAAGACTTTTGTACTGTTAATTGTGGATTCAAAACTTACCATTCCAGTAAAATGTAAACTTCCCCAGCTCAGGAAGATCACGGAATCTAACGTAAACAATAGACATATATACCTGCAGGTCTTTTTTTCTGTTTTAATGCACTTCACATGTAACACCTTTTAATTCTGATTTAGTAACGAGGTAGAACAACAGTGTGCCAGGTGCCGTATAAAAAGAAAATAATTCCTAATCTAAGTAAGTATGAAGTGCAGTTTAGGTAAAAAAACTGCATCTTCCTTTCCATGACCATTGTTGTAACGTGCCGGGAGTCAGAGGCAGAGCCTGGAGCAGTCCCAGAGCCCTCCGGTCCCTCTCTGCCAACTGCTGCAGCAAATGTTCCTTGTGCCTGCAAGTGCTCTCCTCTTTCAGGACTGCTGTTTGCTCACAGCTTAGCAGTGCTGACGATGCTACATTTTACAGCATAAACCAGAGGATTGTTCTGTGCTGAATATTAGCATATGGCTTCTGACATCTGGTCTGCCAAGAGCGGTAAAATGCCACTCAGGAGGGGTACTGGGTACAAACATATTTTTACCACTACCCTTAATAATCACCAAGATTAGTCCCTGCTTGGAGATTGTGACTGACCAACACACTGCACCTATTCAACCTATTAAAAATTTCTCATCCATATTCATTTGCATTTAAACAAATTAAATTCTTGTGTAAAATAAACCTCAAATTCTCAAAAAATCTCTTTGTTTTTCTACTTAGGTGGCAAGAGTTGAAAGACATCCCATTAAATATGGATAATTTCTTAAAAGCAAGAATTACAGCTTCTAATGGTGTTTGCCTTCTACTTCATGAAAATCTCTTTTAATGTCCTGAGAGATCTTTGGAGCCTGGACAGAAGTTTCCTTTTTCAGCCCAAGGGGGTAGAAATGTCATTGTCAGAGCACAGCTGCTTTGTCAGGACACACTGGCACACACAGTTTGAAAAACAAACACTGAACTCCAGCAAGCATTTCTAAATCTCCTTCTATTAAAAAAATAATTCTAAAAACTCCTCAAAAATAAACCAACAAGATATAAATGAGAAGAACCAGATAATCCATCCATCCTGAATCTTTTGACTTTTGGGGAAGAAAATGGGTTTTTCACAAAATGACCTTCAGCCATTAGCAAGGAGGCCATTTTTCAGTGGTTGTCTCTCAGAGGTGAGAGAGAAGGACATGAATTTTAAGCAGAGATTAATCTAATGAGCCATTGCATTAATAATAAGAAAAAAATCTTCAGGCTAAACTGGATTGTTTCAGGGAGTCAAAGGCAGATGAATTTGAGAAGATGAAATAAAATAAAAGTGAAAAGAAGATGGATTTGACTGAATTACTAATTGGCATGGAAACCTTAGCCCCACAGCACTTGAAAAAAATAAATTGCCAGAGAACAGAGACTCAAAGCAAAACTTCATGAAGACAATTAGAGTAGGAAGGAAGAGGTATAAATGAACCAAGAGGAACGGACATGGCTATATAGAATTAACATATTTCGGTTTGCATATAGTATGGGCACATTCTTCTTGTTATATCATGACTCACAAACCTATGGTTCAAAAGATTTGAATATTAATACAGAGTAATTAAAGCTATACAGAAAGATTTTCTACAGTTGGCTCTGTTTCCAGTCTTCTGGTAATGTGACACCTCTATTTCTGGTATGTGGTTTTGTTCACACTCTTCATCTGGGTACTTTTTTCTTTGAATTGATTTCAAAATTTCCCTACTACCTGTAGGCAGAAGGTAAGCTTGTTCTAAAATTGTTTTGCTGGCTCGACTGTGACAACTTGCTCAAAAGATTGTTCTTCATTTGAAACATGGATATCTTTATTTGGCCTTACATGAAATAATTTTATGGAACAAATTAATTTTCTGGGAGAGTTCTTTCTTCATATGTTTACAAGAATATAAATATTGCAAAGCAATAAGTATTGGAACATAGATTTTCAGGGTCTGTACTTTCTTCTTACAATAAACCATAAAACAGAAACAGTAACAGAATCCTCTAGATCAAAAAGGCAGCCCAGAGGCCATTCTAACACTTTCAAGGCATTATCATGACTTTATAAAAATGACTTAAGTTAGGAAACTGCACCAATATGAGAACCACCATGATGTTCACTTTCTGTTAGTTCATCTTTGAGTGCATAGAGAAGAATAACATGTAATTTTGTAAGTAGTACATCAAAAGGAGATGGTGATCCTGTGGACCTGTCTTCTGGTTGCCTGCCCAAGTACATAATTTGATGTCTAATCAAGGGTCAGTTTGTGCTGTACTCTATTCTTTGTAAAAGCACTAATACATTCTCCCTGATCTTTCCTTATTTTTACAAAATGCATAGGAATTTCAGGTGTTTGAAATGTCTACTGCATCAAACAAATTCAGACATAAGGAAAGAATAGTGGAGATACTTACATTACTGCAAACTTCGCTTCTGCAGAAGACTGTGATAAAGTGTGCAGGTTCAAGTTTATAAGACAGATTATTCCCTAGTGGAGCCTCCTGGAAAACAAGTGCAATTTAGAAAATATGTTAGAATGCCATCAGACACATACTCCCTATAGGCTTTAACCTCACTTATGTTACCATCATTTACAGAGTAAGAAGTACCAGATGAAGTTTTCCTGAACTTAACAGGAGCCAAAGTGCAGGAGACAGCTGTGCAGAATATTACCCAACAGCCCTAAAATTGTTGACTGACAAGGCAAAGGCTGCTCCCTGATAGTGGTAATCACAGAATATAAGGGGTTGGAAGGAACTTCAGGAGGTCGTCTTGTCCAACCCTGCCAGAGCAAATTTACCTAGAGCTGGTTGCACAGGATGGTGTCCAGGTGTGTTTGGAACACCTCCAGGGATGGAGACTCCACCCCCTCTCCAGGCAGCCTGTTTCAGTGCTCTGCCACCCTCCAAGTAAAGAAATTCTTCCTCACGTTTAGATGGAACTTCCTAAGATCAAGTTTGTGACCCTTACCTCTTGTCCTGTGAATGCCTAAAAAACAAGTTTCCTCCCATCTCTCCCAGATGCAAATGAAAACAACAACACTGGAGAACAAAAACCGAACTGCCCCCCCATTTAGCGTTTTCGCTGCCTTTTGCACCGGCCCTCGTGTCTACCGGTCCCATCACCTTCCTCCTTGGCCAGATGTTTTTATCCCGCATCTCCAGGGGACGCTTTGCAGCTGCTCGGGGAGGGGGGGAGGGGAAGGCAGGGCTAGGGCTGCACCCGGGGGTGATGAGGCTGGGATCGGTTCAGGTGCCCCTCCGGGTGCTGGGTGGGGGTGGCAGTACCGGGGTGGTGGCCGTGCAGGGAAAAGTGGCAATGCCAGGGGAGGTGGCAATGCCGGGGGAGGTGGCAGTGCAGGGGGATGGCATTGAAGGAGGGTGGCAGTGCAGGAGGGGTGGCAGTGAAGGGGGGGTGACAGTGCAGGGGGGGGTGGCAGTGCAGGGGGGGGTGGCAGTGCAGGGGGGGTGGCAGTGAAGGGGGAGGTGGCAGTGAAGGGGGAGGTGGCAGTGAAGGGGGAGGTGGCAGTGAAGGGGGGTGGCAGTGCAGGGGGAGGTGGCAGTGCAGGGGGATGGCATTGAAGGAGGGTGGCAGTGCAGGAGGGGTGGCAGTGAAGGGGGGGTGACAGTGCAGGGGGGGGTGGCAGTGCAGGGGGGGGTGGCAGTGCAGGGGGGGTGGCAGTGAAGGGGGAGGTGGCAGTGAAGGGGGAGGTGGCAGTGAAGGGGGAGGTGGCAGTGAAGGGGGGTGGCAGTGCAGGGGGAGGTGGCAGTGCAGGGGGGTTGGCAGTGAAGGGGGGTGGCAGTGCAGGGGGGTGGCAGTGCAGGGGGGTGGCAGTGCAGGGGGGTGGCAGTGAAGGGGGAGGTGGCAATGAAGGGGGAGGTAGCAATGAAGGGGGAGGTAGCAGTGAGGCCTCAGCACCGCGCGGGGGCACAAGGCACACGCCAGCGCGGCTGCAGCATCCAGCGAAGCAGCAAGGGCCGGGCGAGGCGCCGGTTGCCTTCCCCTGCCTCAGCTGTTGGGAGCGTTCAGCCTAAGGAGCAGAGAAAGCGAAGGAAAGGCAGAAAGCAATTCAGTCTTCCTAACCAGGAGAGGAAGAGACCACCACTAAGGCTGTCGGAGGGGTGGGGAGCATCCGCTGGTACCTGGTGCATATTACGAGGGACCAAGAGGGATGCACTGGATTTAAAAAGTCGGACTGAAATCAGAAGGAGCAATTGTGTCCCTTCTTTCATAAAGACAAATGATAGGAGGCTGAATTGATCCCTCCCCTCCATCAGACTTCCTATCTGGGAGAGAATTTGCCACCCAAATGACTGCTGCTTGGTGGGTGAAACAGGGAAGTTTGATTGACAACCAGCACTCAATTAAGCATCAGATTAATCCTGTCAGTCTGTTGATAGGCAGGCAGGCAAAAAGGCAGAGGGAAGAGAGAAGGGTGGGTGTTATGGAAAGCTGAAAGTCAATGACTTTTGAAGATAGTGATTGGAAAATGACTAGCAAGAGATGTAGAATATTCAGTCAGAAATTCTTGAAATGCTCTTGCTTTTACTCATGGGTTTATTTATTTATTTTATCTTATGGGGAACAAAGGGAGAGGACATCCATCACCAGCCAGATTTACTTCTGGGCAGAAGGCCACAACACAAGAAGAGTGATATCATCTGCCTTCCCACTAACACTGAGGTGACCAAATCACCTTCAGTTTTCCCGACTTCTTACAGAAACGATCTGCACATCAAGGATGGGCTTGCTGGCTAGTTGCAAGCAAACTAACAATTGCTAAAGATGATCAAGGTGAAATAGTTAATAAAAAGTAAAATACAGGAGTGTTTGTTCTGCCTGGCATAACAACCCATTCCTGAAGTTTGTAGAGACTTAATGAAGTGTCTCTCTGCCTCCTCCCTACTTTTATTTTTGTGAAGAGCTCAGCTTTCAGCAGGGAGTGGAACTAGGAGAGTCAAAATCAATGGTTTCTTGATCATTTAAATCTAATTAAGCAGGTACAAGAAGTTGAGGCTAAGTTCTGAAGAAAACTGGAGTTCTAATGACCCTACCTGCACCGTGCCTTGAGATTTCAAACACTCTCCTCCTAGTCCCTGAAAGAAATAACTGCTATTCTTGATCCCCATTCATGATCAAAGCACCATGGAGCCCAGCATCACACTCCCACAGTGACAAGGCGAGGGCTCCTGTTTGTAGGGTACCTAATTGTTCAAAGAACCAAGTTTTCCTTCTACATCCCTGCAGATTTACTGGGAGATCAGATAGGAACAGCATGCAACTTCTGCAAATGGCACTGTGACAACAGGGAAGGCAACTCTGTTGCTGCTGTTAATCTCAAAGCCTCTGAGTGTACCCAACTCACCACCCCTCTACTGCTTTCCCTATGTGAAAGAGCCCTGGTGCTGCAGGCTCTGTCCCTGGGAACTGAGACTTGTTACTGGCAGTGACCTTTATGTCTGTGTGATGTCTGAGCTGCCAGGAGAGGATGGCAAACCCTTTCCTTCCTCTGCTGGTGCTTTCCCCTGGCAAAGTGTGGCTCAAATCCTGCACATGCTTCTGCTGCTGCAGTTCTGGCACACTTCAGAGGAGGCACAGAATTACAGGGTTCATGGAATGCTTTACCACTTCAGGCAGCAGATTGCTACACTAGCTCCTCTATTTCTCTCCAGTTAGTGTAAAATAGAAGAGCAGCTCTTACCTGCTTCTGCTAGACATGCTACCAATCTCTTGTTTTCATTAAATTCTTCAATGACCTTGATTTCACACAGATCACCAAGACTGTTGTATTCACTATTTAAAGGCTTTTCTGCCTACCTGTGCCAAGAGTGAAAGGGTTTCAATCCTGTCTTTTCCTATTTACTAAGCCCCAATCTATTTTAAGGATTATTTCATGAAGGTGTCAGCAGGGTACTAAACTTTGACATCCAGGAAGCTCCATTCACTCTTACATTTCTGTGTAGATGACAAACCTTTGTCAAGATGTATTGTCATTGGATCTTCATCCTGAATCTGAAATTTTCTCCATTCAAAATACAATGAATTCTTTTAAAGTTGTTGAGTCCCTGTCATAGGATTTCATTCTATTAAAATGAAAACTCATCTGAACAACTTCAATTCTCCAAAGCCAGATGGGTCTGTAAGCTGATGTAGCTGGCTCAGATTCTCACATGTGGCAATATCCTAAAATTTTGGGTTGATAAGAAAGCTGTAAATAGAAAGCTTTGATGGCTTAGAAAAGGAGGAATAAAAAACCTCTCCGGTCACAGAGAAAACCCAAGAAAGGGGAATAATTTGGTGATCTCTTCAGGGAAAGGGGTGCTTTTCCTGTGAGAGTTCAGTTCAGTTGGGTTAGAAAGGACCATCACTTATTTTGGCACCGCAGGCTTATTTTTCTATGTTAGCTCAACAGGATGCCTGTCAGGAGAACTGTTAATACAGACAGCAAATAAAAAATACCCAATCTTATTTTAAAATCTCACAAGTTTCAAGACTTGATTCGTGACATGTATTTGCCTGCATTTGATCACACTTTATTCTGACACATCCCTAGGTCTGATCTTCTTCTCATTTTCAAAGTTGGGACTCTGCTTTCTGCCTGTAAGAGGGGCTCAAATGCCCTTAGTCCCTTCTTTCCCTTGCAAAAAAGTTGTCCACCCTAGTCCTGAAGACTGTGAGGTGTTGCAAAGGCCTACAACGTTGGAAATTAAAGTTTGAGGAAGCAGATGTCTGCACCACATGGCAATTCAGCACCTAAGAAGAGCAGGAGCAAGGTGTACAGGTAGGAGTGCAACAGTCTGCCTCCTCCCTACATGCTGCAGCTTTACTGCCCTGTTGTTTTGAGCCTCAGGCCAGTGCCTTAAAGGTCAGTGTGAATAGCTTCTTAGTTACCACTCAAGGACTTCAATAAAGCACAGCAATAATGAAATCGCTTTCATTTGTAACTTCTCTCCTTCGAAAATCAGGCCAATGTACCAGCTGCCACAGGACAGAGATGTCACTGGCACTTGGCAAAAACTGATGAGTTCTTCGTGACCAGGTCGTCCCATGATGACCTTCATTGATGGCCCCTCAACCCTGCCCCCTTTCCTTCGAATAAAAGGAAAAATGACTTAGTTTAAGAGTTTGTAACATCTGGGTTTCTTGAGGGAAAAAAAATCTCTTCCTTTCAGCTTAAGGGAAATGCACCAAGATCAGAGAAGGCTGTCTCTGTATAGGAAGGCCAGGAGATAACATGTTATATTGTATTGCTGTGCTGAGTTTTGGCTTCTTATTGAATAGCTCTGGGATTTTTTTAAGCTTCAGTGGTAGGAAATCTGTAGTCATGATCAAGTCGGTGACTATGAACCATTAAACTAATACCCAGCATTAGTCACTGGAAGAAACGTGGGAAGGTAGCAACAGAGCTGTTCAAAGGGAACTGATGGAAAAGCTCAGACGAGTCACTACTCTGAGCTCTGAAGTCTCTTTTTTCCTCTGCTCTTTTCCTGATCTTACTGCCAGCTAATTATGTAAGAACAAAAACATTTATTCTGCAAAATATGAGGACTGGGGAAAGTCTTTAAGGCTGCCTGACTGAGGGAATGCCACATGGAGATGCTTCAGGTTTTTGTTCTTAAAAGAAAATTTAAATTGTTTGGCTTCAAGACCACACAGGTGTTGAACACTTAACATTTTATAACATAGCACTGGAATACAGGAGCTATGTTTATCTAGGATCAGCTCTTTTGAAATGAACAACTGATCTGGTTTATGATATGGGAATGGAAAAAAACTGTAAGGAGAGGCTGTTGTACTTGGAAAGATTTGGGCACCTGATACAGAAGGCTCATATGTATTAATGTGAATAGATACTTATCAAGTCTAGCTGCAAAACTGGCTCTTTTATACCACTGGTTATTCCTGCTTTTAGTGGCAAAGATTTATTGGAAGATATTTTTTTTTTTCAAAGTATTTTAGATACTACCAATTCTAATCCATGCCAGAAATCCGAATGGCAGATATATGGAAAATAAAAAAATAGCATCAAGAGCAGAATATGGTATTAGTGCAACATTAAAGATATTGCTTTAAATTTTAAAATGCTCAGTAAATGTGATATATGTGCAAATAGAATAGTTAGAAGTGTGTTAGACAGTTCAGAAAAAATGGTTTTGTCAACATTTGGACAAAAAGGGAAAGATTTTTGAAGAAAAACTTCATCTTGCTGTGGCTCCACATAGAATTAACTCTATTGTGTCAGGCCTGCACAATACACTCTCTACTAAGAATAACAGTCAGAGTGCAGTATAAGAATAGACTAATTCCTTAGTCTGATAACCTTCCTGTGCTCCCTCAAATGTGGGAATCCTAGTCCATAAATGTACCCAAGGCAACTTGTAAGTAAACAGAAAGTAAAATCCATGTGCATAGAAGACATGTTGAAAGGGTCATTAAATCTTGGACATCTTTAGGCCAGACTTGGTGACTAAGCCCTCTTTGGGATTTAGTCTTGGGGCAATAATTGCTCAGGTGACAACTCCAGGAGTATGAAACGTAGCAACTGAAGCAAAAAAAGTAGGTGCTTAATTTCACTTCTAAATTACCAGTCTTTTTCACTTGCCAGTTTTTGGGCCCTTTTGTGATCAAACTCAAAACCTTTCAAAATTCTTCAAAAAGCTTTTTTTTTTTGTTGTTGCTTAATTTACATTTACATTTAATTTACATTTGGTAGTATGGGGGATAAATTTGTATAGGACTGTAAGTCTACAAAAGTTAAT